>NW_019387847.1:3232-10827 GCF_000671375.1 Centruroides sculpturatus | reverse complement strand
TTCTTATATTTCTTCTCATTGTATTAAACGAAAGGAAGAAAAGCGGCATTAATTTCGGCCTCTTCAATTCGAGAGAAATTAAGAGAATCCAAAAACTACAGTTATTTATCATAAACTGTGCGGTTACAGTTTATATCGGATTAATAATCTATATGAATATCATTCATGCATTTCGTTCCTTTTGGTTTATAGCGAAATCTACGAATCAGTTGACGGCTGCTTTCTGTTACTTTTTTATTAATGTATATTACTTCTTGGTTCATGGTTGTGACATTTTTGCAGCTTTGTTGCTGATTTTGCTAATAATCATANCATAAATTGAATGATTCGACAGGAGCAACTACAAAACACAGAATTTAATATAAATATAAAAAGTATATATAAAATAAGCTAACAACTAAATGAACTAACTACAACTCTAAATATCAGAGAGTTTAATAACGATACCTCTAATCTGGTTGATTCGGCTTTTGGATATGGAGACGGGGATCGCCTGGAGGAGGGGAGTTGGACATGTATTTTGCTTCTATACTTCTATGGCCGTCTCTTGGATACAGGGTCTTCTCTCTTTTAGAGCCGTCTTCCTGATATCGTAAATTTGACTTCTTTTTATCTCAGATTTCCTCCTATCGGGTTTCTGGATTCATAACACCTGACGGGATATTCTATTGTCTAACAGGATATCTGTCCTAGCTCAGATGAACAGATGATTGTCGGAGATGTGTGATAACATCTGTTTAAAAGGAAGTTTTACCTTTACCCTTTCCCACAAAAGGTGACAAATGTGTCACTTTTAGCGTTAAAATATTACATTAAATTATAAATTCTACAAACTTTAAATAAAATTTATCGCTACACTAGAATTCTCACACTTTAGTTTCGGAGCCGTTTTCCAAGTTCCCACTCATACATGACAATCAAATAAAATAATTTTTATGTATATTACACAAATTAAATATATCTTTAGAATTCAGTAGAAAGAATGAAAATTGCACATACTCAAATTATTGGATACAAAATGTGTTTGTATTTTTAAAAGTTTAACTATTTAAGTCACTGATACATGTTTTGCAACAAAACAATTATGGACTAGTTTGATGTAAAAGCCAATTTAATTATTGAAACTTTTTTCTGACACTTGCGCATTTCTGTATATTTACTGACGTCTGTTTAGTAACTTTTCAATTTTCCTGTTAATATACAATATTTCAATAAATCCTTACTACTGTATCATAAACATATTCCCTCTAAGTAATCTGTATATTGCTGTACTATACAGAAGCTACATGAACTCTACAACAAGAAAGTTGCATTCACTGTACTCTGTATTTCAATATTCTACTGTACTACTCATTATATTACTCTGTATTATCAGTACATTACTGTGTATAAAAGTGTAAACTAGTGTATATTGCAAAGGACGTACCGTATTATTAAAATTTTTCGTTTTATTTTATATTTTGTTTACCTAAACGTGTAGTAAACTTTTAGTTGAATTAGTATAGTTAAGTGTTGCACTCAAATTACAATTCTCTATGTGTAGTTTTCTATAACCCCACCCGTGACCAAAAATTGTGTACATAAGTGAAGTGAAATTTTACTGTATATTTAAAGGTTTGAACCGTACATAATTTGTGTATTTTTCATAATTTAACAGACACACAAATTGACAACTTTTTCACCCTGTCCATTTTTCTGTACTGTTTTAAATTTATTCAGGTTGTGTTCAAAATTGTACCTAAAACAGGCCTAGCTAAACAATACAATTATATTTGTTTATGGCCGGATACCGAAGGATCTCATAATAATATTTTTAATGTTTTTCCTTTATATTTAATTAAATTTAAATGGTTAGCGAACAAAGTGAATATAGTTGTAGTGTAATAACTCTTATGCTTTTATATGAATACACTAAATAAATTTATTTTCTCATTGGCAATGACCGGGTCACGAGTTTTGCCTAAGGCTCGAAGTATCGCCACCCTGACTCTGCGTAAAAACGTTGATAATATGAAGTAATATGAGAGAAAACGAAAAATTAAGCTTAATAAATATTTTAAAAAATGGTACGTCTAAAACGAGACAAGAATATTCATGGATTTAATTGTACTTTGTTCGGTCACATTCGGTTCAGACATTTTGAGAAATGGACCGTCCTATATATATAGGACACTAGGCTTTAGTAAAAAATTAAAATTATTCTGATGAAATTATTATGAAGTTTTTGTATAAATAGTGTACAATTAAAACATATTTAATAATTTAATTTTTTGGTTGCATTTTACTGTTTATGAATTTCGGAAGTAATAAGTTAGTTATTTAATATATGAATATATAAAAAAATTAATTTATATATTTGTTTACTAATTAATAAAATAAAATTGCATGAGCATTTAAAATAAATTAAAATTTTATTAAGATGTATTAAAATTAAATGTTTAATTAAACTACAAAAAGATTCACAAAATTGAAAGTATAAATCACCCAAGAAATCACAGGTAATATTTATCCTAAACACGAAATTAAATTATATATATCATAGAAATATAGTAAACTATTTAAAGTTTATTGTTAAATATACAACATGCTTTTATCATTAACATTAAATACAGTGAATTCAGTTGCTAATGATTCTTATATTTCTCCTTGTGATGAATATATACAAGTAGTTACACTTTAAGTTTCAATAAATAATTTATAAAAATTATTCTTTGTTTATAAAAAATAGAGGAAAACAGTTGTATCAGTAGACATTAGTTATAACAAATTTATTTTTTGAAAATATAATTTTACTAAAATTCATTTATTCAAATTTTCCTAAAATTTAAGTTAAATCAATTTATGGTTAATGAACTCACATATGAGCAATCTGTGAAATTCATTCTAATGTAACTATGAATACTGTACATGCTCGCACTTTATTCGTAATTAATTATCATTATAAACGAACAAAAATTATTATGACATCGTCACAACGCCGGGCTGCAATTTTTAATCATATTTTTAATTTTTTCTTCTTCATGCCATATCAGATGATTTTGACGTCAGTGAGCACCTGGCGCAGAGTTAATTAGTGATCAGTGTTGAGCCAAGTGATTCTTCGGAAAGCTTGGAAAAGTTAGTACCAGAGTGGTTTCCCGTTGCNTATTAAAAAATTTTTATATTATTAATTATTATAAAATGGCAAAAGACCTTATTTTAAGGATAGAAATCAGTTTTGTAAAAACAAATTGTAAAAGCTAATAACTAATAACATCTTCCGTAAGTCCGACCCTAATCTAGATATGACAAGTGACCCTCAATCTTTCCATTTCCTCGACCTTCAGCCACCAAAATTTAATAGCATCAATTCCCCTAATACCCAAAACTCCCTGCAAAATTTCAGAAATTTTCGACCAAAAAGTCCATGAGTTATGAAGCTTTAAAGTGGGTAAATAAAATCGTGTCCCCACACACAAATCTATATAACATATTTATATAAACACAAATCCATATATACATGCAGAGAAAACCCCTGACTTTTTGTATTTTACGAAGTTTCGAATTTCCGAATCCAAAAATGCAGAAATCTTTGGGAAGGGGGTATTTTTCCTTTCATAGAATTAATATTGTTCATTAACATAGAACATAAATCAATTGAGATAGATATAGTCCTTCCGACCCTAAGTTGACTGTTGTGTCAAACCAGACTAAACCGCATTTCAATCAGTTTTAGGGAAAGAGTGCTTTATTAGTGTATATAAGTTAATTGTTTATTGCAACCCCTAGGGCATTGGGTACCCTGTTCTCACCGCTGACAACTGCCAACTTATGATGCGTTCAGAACTATAAAATGGGTTAGGATCAGGCGATCCATTGGTCGAACTGTGACGTCACGGGTGGTGGATCTTTTTGTTTGTTGGCAGTGAACGTCTGTAATTAGAAAGGTTTGTTCTAATTACAATTGCTAATTGCTAAACAAAATAGTAGACGAGAGGACTTGCTTCGTTTATTTAATCTTTGTCCGAAAGATGTTTAATTGAAAACGTAGAGACAAATTCTGATGATAATTTGTATTTTAATATTATACATCACTTTTTTGGTAGTTTGCAAAAAAAAAAGATCGGAAGAAAATTGTGATTCGTTTGGGTTAAGTGTTCGTTAACTACGTAACACTATTTAAAGCGTTGTTACTTCATGCAAAATTTTAACATTTAATTATACAATAAGTCTTTTTGAATATTTAAAGATTACTTAATTTTACAGAAAACGTTTAAAAATTTAAACGTTTTCTGTAAAATTAAATTTAAAAAGTAAAAATATTTATCTTACTTGTTTTCCAAATATTTTGATCTCAGTAATAATCATAACCAACAAATTTCCACACGTAGGTGTCAGCATCCATAACGCTTGAATTACAGATTTCATAGACTTTGGTGCCTACAGAAAGATTACTTTGATGTACAGGGTGTTCCATTTCCCAGCTGGCTAAAATCTATTTATCAGAAAGTCTTGAAATCTTGAGAATGCCGTGGTGAGATGATGGGAACTTTTCCTACAGCAAAAAAGTAAGTTCCAAAAACTACCACTATTATAGCTTTATACAGAACATAACAATGAACTCCACAAGTTACCTGACTAATGTGAATGTTCAAAAGAGGATGTCACTCTTTTCTGCTACCATCTGAAAACGTAAAACAGCATGTTGAACTGTTGCATGCAGTGTATGCCTTCAAATGTTACGCACATGACGTACTATGCTGTCTTTAAGGTCTGACAGAAGTTATTGTACGGTAGACCAAGTCTTTGAGATAGCCTCAGAGCAAAAAATCGCATGTATTCAAGTCTGGGGATATTGCAGGCCAATATGCCACTATTTCAGCTTAAAAAGCGCTGTCTAGTGGTGATTTCTTGAACTTACTATTTTTGCTTTACAAAATTTCCCATCATTTCATTAAGGCAATCACAAACTTTTATGACTTTCTAATTAATAATGTTAAATTCTATTCCGCTTTGATTTCCAAATTGCTTCAATTTTAAGGAAGAATCGATGCGAGATTTACGATTTTCGTGTCTTTTGCCAGCTTTACTCAAATTATTTAAATATTCAAAGTCTTTTTTTGTAGCGAGCTGGGGAACGTCAAATTTAATTTGTGACATCCTGTATTTTCTTTAACTCACGTATTAGCAGTCGAATTATTCACTTTACCTGACAATAGAAATACGATGCTCCTGTAACGGAAAACATAATTTCCCCAATGGACATAAGAAAATACTGGGGTACTTGTAACAAAATAGAAAATGAAATTTGACTATTCACTTTCGTAAATGAAAGGCTCTGAAACATAAAATAATTTCTTATATTGATATTATTTACTTATCCTTTAAATGCGGAAGTAAACATTTTAATACGTTATAGAAAAATAACATTACCAAGTTACTATTGGAATGAATAGTAATTTCAACTTCGTAATTTATTCCATTTTCGGTTATGAACTTGATGTTTCTAAGACTGCGAAAAAATTGTCATAACTGAAGCATTTCAAAGCGTCAGGAAAATATTTTTTATGCAGTGCGTTAAAAATATGCTGTTTTTGCTTTATGTATTTATTGGGATGCAATTTGAAAACAACTGTACACGTATAAATTCCCACTGTCGCCTGTCTGTCTGCCTATCTGTTCTTCTTTAATCTCAAAATCAGAGTTAAATAAATGATAGGCAAACCAGACATGGAAAGCTAGAGACAGGAGCTCGGAATCCAGACCGAAAGTTCGTATATAATTATCAGTGGCGTGCCGTGACATTTGATGATAGGGAAGCTGTGTTTCTGTAAGAAGCCGACTTCCAGGGGCAATCAGTCAGTGATTGTCTAAGGTCCATTCGTATTCGTTTATTCGATAAGCCAATAAAAACCGTAGACTTCTCTAAATGTATTTTTAATTAATGGATTATCTAACGCACTTAATAAATAAGCAAGTTCAATATAATTAATTACTTCTGTTATATTAGATTCAATACATTGCCTACGCGCTCTAAATACCAATTCTTTTTTCGATAACATCTACTAATTTAGATATATTATATCTATTAGCCGTAACTTCATTATAATTTTTAATACTTATTTTATATTGTTTACTAATGTTAAATTCTATTCCGCTTTGATTTTCAAATTGCTTCAATTTTAAGAAAGAATCGATGCGAGATTTACGATTTTCGTGTCTTTTGCCAGTTATACTCAAATTATTTAAATCGTCAAAGTCATTCTTATTCCACACACTAATTTCATTCGAAAATAGTAGGCAAGGCCAACAAAACAATTTTTGTATTTTTATGCACCACAAAGCCATTTTACATCTTCATAAATTTTATCGTGAAAATGTCAAATAAATTTTTTTGTTGACATATTTATATTTAATTTAGGCATTGGTCATTCTCTTTTAATAATTTTTTCATTCTATGGTCTTGAGCCAAAACTTTTTTGAAATAAATTTTGAATATCATAATTATATTCTAAATCGCTAGCCATAATATAAGGGCTAAAATTAAAAATAAAATTATAAAAACTTATTTGTTCAAATAAAATGTGTGATGGGTATACAATTATACATACCTGGTACAAAATATTCAATTGTATGAATATACTTTTAAAAAAATTATAATTAAATATAGTTTTGTGAAGAAACATACATAAAAATAATATAAAATATTCTCTACTTTTTAAATATTAAAGCAATCCACTTAGTTAAAATGGCTCCCTACCAGTGGTTCATGGATAGAATCAGAGACGGTCTTAGTAGGTGTGCAGCGCGTGCATGCGTGCCAAATCTCGAGGGTGCCAGTACGAGTTAATGTGAAATGCCTCTTGTCGCATCACTAGTATATCTGAAAAGACGCGACAGGGTTGTTGTAATTTTTAAATGTTTCTCACCATAGCTGTAAAAGTCTAAATATGTTAAACTTAATAGATTGTCCGTCGTTTGTTTTCTAACTAATACGTTTTAGGACCACGGAAATTTCCAAAATTTACAACTTTTCGGCCACTCTTATTTAACTGGAAAAATGTCTCTCTTTATTACGTCTAATATTACGAAGAACTCAGTCCCCACCGTACTCGGCTAGAGATTGGTTCGGTTAAGCTTTTGTTTAAGTAAAATTCCGGCTCTTTCGTCAGGATTTTATTTATGTCCCCAATTCATCAATCGTTTGATTATTTAACTACAGTCGACCCCCCTATAATTATGATTCTTATAAAACTACGAAAAAATTGTGACTGGTATCCGTAAAAAACAGTAAAAAAACCCCCTATGATTACCTCAAACGTCATCGGGCAGCCGAACTACTTTCCCGCCGTCCGTAGCGCCAACTACGGAGAGATTTCTATCGTCTGGACAGTATTATATAAATTATATATAAATTAGGTACTGTACATATAATTATATATTAATTATATATAAATTAGGTACTGTATATATAATTATATATTAACTTATTGTAACTTTGTTATAATTAAATATATAATTTCCGCCGTCTAGCGTGGCACCACGCTACGAAGATTTTTACACTAACTATCGTCTGTCAGTATGTAAATTAGGTACCGTAAGTCTAATACAGTACT
>NW_019387847.1:0-801 GCF_000671375.1 Centruroides sculpturatus | reverse complement strand
ATACAGTGGTACCTCAGGTTACGAACGCCCCAGCATACGAAATTTTCAGGATACGACATGAAATTCGAACATATTTTTGCTCCACGATACGAACAAAAACTCACCATACGACGTTACATTAGTTCGCATTTTTCATTTGTTTTTCTTACTACAGTTATTTTTTTAAATGTATTACTTGGCTTTAATTTGAGTATGTTTTTCGCGTTGGAACGAATTATTTGGTTTTACATGTAATCGTATGGGAAAAGATGATCCACCTTACGACATTTTCATGATACGATCTCAGTTTCGGAACGGATTAATTTCGTATCCTGAGGTACCACTGTAATTATAAATAATTAATTTTTAATTTAGACATTTCTAAAATTTAATTTGGAATTGGAAATTAAATTTAATACGAGATGACAGCATAACTGCCTACCTCTAGTCAAATTAATGAATTCCTAATATTTAATTATAGCCTTTACATAGCCCAAGAATTTGGCATACCGTTTGGCATGTTTATCTGTGATTGTTTTGTTTTCCGCAATTCGAATTCGCATTCCAGGTTGGTTTATTTAGTGTTAGAAGAAAAAATGAAAATGATTCTCGCTCCTTATAACAATGTATAGTGGTGCCTCGTATAACGTACTTAATCCGTTCCAGGTGCACGCCCATTAAGTGAAAAGTCCGTTATACGAAACGCATTTTTCCATAGAAATACATATTAAAACATATAATTCGTTCCGCAGCATAAAATAACCGTACTGTACCATAAAAAAAAATTGAAAATGGAGCAGTCACCAATTATGCCGGGTAGTC
>NW_019387846.1:3163-9087 GCF_000671375.1 Centruroides sculpturatus | reverse complement strand
TGTTGTTTAACATGTTGGATAATGGGTTCAGGGCTAGGCAGAACCAGAGAGGACTCAAGGAATCTCCTTGAAAAATTCCTCGCCTAATGAATATCTCGTTTGTTTGTATGGAAGTGTTGCTAACCCTGAGATGCAGTGTTGTTCTCCAGTGCTGCATAGTGTTTTGGAAGAATGCAATGAGTGATTGATGTGTTTTGTACATGTGTAGAATATGTAGCAGCCAACTGTGTGGAACACTGTCGAATGCTTTTCTGTAATCTATATATGCCATGGTATGTTTCTGTGTTGTTTGTGTGCTTGCCGTAAAATGACTGAATCTATGAGTAACTGTTCTTTGCATCCCCTGTGATTTCTATGGCAACCTTTTTGTTGTTCTGTAGTAATTATTATTATTATTATTATGTAAAGGAAAGAGACTGGCTGTCTGAGAGGACTTAGCCTAGAAAGAAGGTGAGGGTAAGGTAAGATATAGGGAGTATGGGAAAAGGGAGTGGAAGGGAGTGAAGGTTAGGATGAGTAATATTAGGAGGAGGAAACGTGTAGAAAATAGCTGAGGAAGAATTTAGAGTAGGGTGAATACACAGTCCTGACATGCAATGCATAATTTAAAGATAAGACAATATACAATATTATATACAAGAAATGCCATTCTGGCCAGATGAATGAATACAATAACTAACTACCGATGAGGTAGCAGCAGACAATATGCATACATATTAGCAAACTGAGAACAAGTAATTACAATGATGATTCACAGTTGAACACAAGTAATGTGATGGCACAGTTATATTTATGACAAGCATTAGCCAATTCCTGTTGGTGGGTTGGCTGTATTGTTGTACTCCAACAAGTCTCATGTCCTAACAAAATTTGAGATCTTGTAAGTCTCCTTGTTTGCACACAGTGAGCTGAGTTCTGCAGGCCATGCCAGACCATTTTGTAGGCAATGGTGAATAAACTGTACCCTCTGATTTTCATACTTTGGGCAGCCAAAGATGTAGTGGAGAACATTCCCCGCAGAAGTGCCAGTGCAGCTACACATGTCACTATTAGTCTTTTTGAAATGATGGAGATAAGCAGGAAAGTTTCCATGTCCTGTTAAACACTGAGTGATAATGTGGTTGGATTCAATGTATTTGCATAGCTGCAGGTGATGGTTGGAGGGAGGGAAGCTATGCCAGTAGTGGAGCTAGTCCACTCAGATTGCCATTCATACAGGATATGGCTATTGGTGAAGTTACTGATGCAAGTAATTGGGATTTGGGAGGAGGAGCATTTAATATTTAGAGTAGCCGCCTTCTTTGCCAGTGAATCTGCTTGCTCATTCCCACTGACCCCTAAGTGCCCAGGAACCCAGTTGAGAGTTAGCTGATTGGATTTAGCTAGATTCTTTAGGAGGTGTAGGTGTTTGATGTTAAGGCCGGTCATCGTTCTCTTGCTGTTAGTAATAGTGTGAAGGACATACTTGCTATCTGTGTTTATATTGATTTTGCCCTTGTAAGCATTTTTGTTACTAGTTATTTGCAATAGGGCCCTATAAATAGCAAGCAACTCTGCTTGGTTGTTGGAATAGTGGTTATTCAATCTAAAGTACTGTTGGTAGTTAACCTTTGCTGTTGTAAATCACAAGGGCAGCCCCTGTTCCTTTGTCACTCCTGGACCCATCGGTATAAACTTGCCACTTAATATTACAGTCCTGACTATGATCACCATCAAAATTTATCCTGTAGGTGGTTTCTTCCCCTGGGTGAGAATTCATCATGTAGCCAGAGTAGCGGCCATCCAACATGTAAGTTTTTATGCTGTTTATCAAATCCTCACAGTTTGAAAGAATATGTCCCTTAGAGGATAGCTTCCTGATGCCATCTGCAGAGATGTTGTGGAAATCCATATTAATGAGATTCCACTGCCAAGAGGCATTCTTAATTTTTAGGTGAATTGGGATCAAGTATCATCAGAGCATCCATAGGGATCGTGTAGAAGGCACTACACATTCTGATGGCCACCCTCTTTAGACTGAGAGCAGCTTCCTTCTGTTGTGGACTTTGTTTGCACTACTACCTCATATTGGAGCTGCATAGAGAATAGCAGGCTCAATGGCCCCCCTTATAAATTAGCCTGCGGTTATTAGTTCCTATTCCCCATGTAGTTCTGGAAATATGCTGAAGGAAGTTAGTCCTTTGCTTCATTCTTTTATACAACTCAATGATGTGGCGCTTCCAGCTGAGAGTAGGGTAAATATATACTCACAGATATTTTAAATGCGGTACTATTTTGATTTTTTTTTGATCCAGGTAAAGGCAGAGTGGTCTTTGGAACTGCTTTCTCCTACTATGCTTGGTGCAAACCAAAGCCTCACACTTTTTATAATTTATTGGCAGTTTGTTTTGGTGACTCCAATCCTCCAGCTTTTTCAATATTTTGTTTGCTTTGCTCTGAAGGATACCACTGTTCTGATGGGCTATCATAACCAGGGTGTCATCTGCAAAACCCTGCACTGTGATGTCCTGGTCTACTGGGAAACTTTCCAGCAGGTTGTCATATACCAAATTCCAGATGCCTGGTCCACTGCATGAACCTTGAGAGCATCCATGATTAATGTTTTTCTCTACGTTCACTGTAGCAGAGTAGTAGCTAACCTTCCTGTTATTTAAATAGCTTCTGACAAGATTATGGATGCTGTCCAGGCACTTGTCAAGGCAGAGGATGACAGATGGCCACCAGAGGTGGTCAAAGGCCTTTTTAAAATCAATGGCCGTGTTTCTTTATGCAGTGCTTGAGAAGCGCTTTACAGCAAAAACTCTGAAACTCATTTCTAAATGGCCAATACTGCTTCATAATTTTTGAATACTACATCATTTTGCTACACTCTCGCTGCATGAAGAAATGTGGCCAATGCTTATTAACACTGCATGCTTACCACTGTCCCAGGCCTTTTTTACAAAATCTTTGGTGCTCTGAAGGGCTAGAAGCATTGACATTCCTGGCTGAAAACCATACTGGTTGGCATACAAGAGGAAAATTATTACTGGCTAAGTGCAAGTTCCTACTGATTAGGAGGCCATCCAAAACCTTTCCCATTGCTGACAATAGGCTAATGGGTCTATAATCACTTGTAGTGGATGGATTGCTGTTCTTTGGTATAAATTTGATGCTGGCCACCTTCCAGCATTTGGGGAGTAACCATTAGTAAGGCATGCATTGTACATAATGATGAATGCAATGGAAACCTCCAGGAAAGCCTCTTTTACTGTTGTGATATTAACTAACAGTTCCCAGTGCCTTTTTGTTAGCCATGTTTTTAATAATATTGTTCACCTCAATAAAGGTAAATCACCTATCACCCCCAAATTTAATATTATTCCTGGCGGCTTCCTTTATTTCCTTATGAATCTCCTGGTCATCTTTTGTGCTGTCATCTGGGAAGTGGTATTCTAATAGACTTTCTACATTCATTGAAATATCATAATTACTCGCCCCATTCCTGGTTAAGATACTTGGGTTTGTCGCCCACCTCCTCCCCTTGTAGGCAGTTTGGTAGGGCTGGCCCCAGGGGTTGTTACTTTCTTTACTACAGAAAGCTTTCCAGGTGTTAGTCCTTGCCTGATTAATACTTTTTTTGTAAGTTTTAAGCTTTTTGTCATATGCAATCTTCTTAACCTCTCTTAGTGTAAGATCTTCCTCCCTCATCCATTGCCTACGGAGTTTTTGCATTTCCCTCTTCTTTCCTTCCAAATCACTGTTCCATCAATGAGGCACTCATTCTGGAACAGTGATTTGGAAGGAAAGAAGAGGGAAATGCAAAAACTCCATAGGCAATGGATATTGATTGGCCAGATAAACCAAAGTTCAGAAAAAGTTGAGATTTTTACATTTTGCAAGTTTTACTTGCACAGGTAACTGCAACTGCAATGTTTATAGGTTGCACAAGCAGATCAGTAGTTACATTCAAGATGCAGCAGCAATGCAATAAGAAACTGACATGAAATTTTATTAATGGTTAATAGAATACGTTACAATTGATAGCATGTGATTAGTAAAATGAACGAAACAGAGCCATCCTTTATATCTCTTGGCAAAAAGAGAAAAATGAATTTTATTAGCATTAGCTGATAATTTATAAGGAGAAAAAGAAAAGTAAATGATCATGTTAGGTAAAAAGTTTGCAGAATGAAAAGAAGAATTTTCAGTTCTTCTGGATTCGATATTGGGTCCCCAGATTTGCAGTTTTCCACCTTAACAGTCTGGATGCTTAACCTGTTATGGCATTTGCAGAATTAAAAAAATAGTTTAATATGTTTTACTGACAAGTTTCAGTGCTAGATTTTTAAAGAATAATAAATTTTTTTTATCAATTTCTAATACTACTTTACAGACTGCTGGATGGCCGAGCGGTCAAGTGGCAGCCTACCGCTCTGAGGGACCCGGGTTCAAATCCGGATGGGTCGAAAAATTCCTGGGGATTTTTCGACCGAGGGTTGGTCGGTCCGGAGATCTCGAACCCCGTCCACCCAACCGGCCGCCCCATTGTGGGCCTGACCTAATTCATAATGGGCTTGCTAAAAGAGAATTCATGTGGGCTTGCCCTGTTAGTGCCCACAGGGAGAAAAGAATTGAAAAAAAAAATAAATACTAGTTTATAGCCATTTTGCGACTGTGGGGAAAAAGGTTTTTTTGTCAGGCATAATTTCTAAGAACTGAACACGAAAACAAAGTAAAAAATCTCCTGGCACTTAAGGTTTTCGAATTTGATTTAAAATTTTTTTTTAATTCCGTAAAATTATGTTTCGGAAACTTTTATATTATGGGAATTGAAATACCTTCGATTCCACTTGCTCATGCAGTTGACTTGATGGATACACATGAAAGTATTTATTTTGTAATTCTAACTTTCATTAACTACAATACAAATGGCAGATATGTGAAGACTTAAAAGTTATGGAACTTTAGGATGGTTTTACCAAATATTGTTTTTGTCCCATGTCCAGCTAGCCTAAAGAATATATTTCTAGTCGATCTCAAAAATGTTGTTACACCACTGCATATAAAAGTTGGATTAATAAACATCATTGTAAATGCACTGGATAAAGAAGGTCCTGCTTTCAAATATCTTAAACAGATTTTTTTCAAAACTAAGTGACGCTAAGCTTAAAGAAGGGATATTTGTTGGACTTCAAATCAGAAAATTATTGCAGGATTTACAGTTTGCTAAAAAATTGAATGACGACTAAGTGCATGAACGTCTTTTAAATGAGTTGTGACACAGTTTTTGGGTAACAAAAATAGAAAACCACTTAAAACTTATAGGAGAATTGCTTGAAAACTACAATAAAATGGGTTGTGGAATATCCCTTAACCCCTTAAGGACATTGACATTTTTGATATTATATAATTATTAATTTAATTAAACGTAAAAAATACTTAAACTGAAAAAAACGAAAGAAATGCGTTTATTTTGAAGAAAAAGCTTCCAATTTTATTTTCCTTCGTCTCGTCTTTCTGTGAAATATAACACCGATGAGTCATTGTTTACACAGCTGGATGACCTTAAACACAGCTGGAGTCGGATTTCCCGGGACATTATCATAGAAGTCTCGGGAGGCGATGGGTTTATAGTAGGGTGACTACTAGTTGGCTGTATATTTTTAAATATTTTTAAAAAATTAAAATTTTTATTGCGATTTCCGACCCCCCTACTTAATTAAACTTATATATAATAAAATCTATTAATTAAAAAAATTTAGAAACTATCGGAGGTCGTTTTTGACATCAGAAACTAGCTTTAAATAACTTTACCGAAGTAAAATCCGTGCGCTACAACTTTAGAACGATGAATGAAATTTGATATCAAACTCCCATTAAAAAACAATTAAAAAGCAATTAAGCGTGAATCGTGCGTCATTAAAGGTAAATTAAAATCGCGA
>NW_019387846.1:0-1308 GCF_000671375.1 Centruroides sculpturatus | reverse complement strand
TATAACACGGGAGTTACGTTCCAAAAAATTGCCGTGTTATGTGAATCCATGTTATACGAAACAAAGAACTAGTGCGAAAAGGGGGGTTAGGTTCCAAAAATTAAAAAACATGCTGTTAAATCCTTATTTAAATCGGATTTATTATTCATTTTTTCCATAGGTAAAATACTTATTTATTATTTAAGTAAATATTTTACCAGAGGATTATTCATTTTATATGATGACCTCAGCATGAGCATCATCATCAACTGGTAACAGTTTTTGGGTGCGTTCGTTAATAGCGGTCTCTCTGCAACAGGAGTACGCTGCTGTTTGTAGGCATTTAGGAACGACGGTGAAAGAAAGATGGCGGCGCCTGCACTGTCGATTGTATCGTGATGGAGGAATCTAAATTCTAAAATGAGCTTTTAGAGGCAAAAGAAGGGTCCCAATTGTAAAATTTAATCATTAAATGGATTATTCTTGAAAGAGCATTCAAAGTAGCCACGAAAACAATTAGAATGCTCGCGCGGAGTTACGCGGAAGTATATAAGAGCGCACCCTTTATTACATTTCATGTTGTACGAGAGTTTTACTTAATTCCCGAACCGTGTTAGAGTGAACCCGTGCTATAAAATCACCGTGTTATACGGGGGATGTTTCCAATTCTCGAACCGTGTTAGAATGAATCCGTGCTATAGAAGTGCCGTGTTATACGGGGGTTACCTGTATATATATGCAGTGAAAACTCGATTTGTCTGAACTTGACGGAACCAGGAGTCTTTCCGATAATCAAGAAACTCGTTTGTTTTTATGTTCTGGGTGCGTCAAGCACTGGGCATTTAAAGTTTCATGAACTCAGAGGCGTAGCTAGGGTTGGGTAAGTAGGGCACGTGCCCCGGACGCCACTCGCAGAGGGGCGCCAAATGGTCTCCAAGACAAACAAGATTTGTTTCTGGAGGGGAGGGGGAGCGTCAATAAAGTGTCGTGCCCCGGGCACCAGTTATGTTCGTTACGCCATTGCATGAACTGTAACAATTGTAATACAATTGCTGTATTTCAAAGTATATTAATCAAAACCTAACGCAATGTTAAGTATATGGATTACTTTCGCGGCGCTACAATCGACAGATGACTTAATAATTTCCAATTACATGAGAGTTTTGTCTCTGTATTATATTCTGTGGTAGTGTTCTCAACTTTTTTCTCATCGCGAATCAATAATTATATGCGATTATAAAATATGCTTATTTGTTACGCTTATACCAGTGTTTCTCAACCTCTAACGAATCGTCGCCCCCTTCAATAAAACCGTTACGTAGTATCGCC
>NW_019387845.1:0-8880 GCF_000671375.1 Centruroides sculpturatus | reverse complement strand
TTCACAAGTCTCCACCTACGAAAAGAGCTTTAAAAAATTAAAAAAAATAAAAAGAAGTCGATTTTACTGTGTGATATTTTATTCCTTTGTATTTGCCTTATTTAATTATAAATTTTTCCAGAATTATAAACTATTTATTGAATAACTTACTTATTTAATGAATAGCTAAGAGGGTTTTATATATCTAATTATACATTAAATGTACAATGATGTATTTAAATACAAGGGAATGTATACTAATTTAGTAGATATCTGAGTATAACAACCGATTATGCACGAGAATATAATCAATTCAAGCGAAATTAAATATATAAATATAACATTATCAGTACTCGATACATCAATCAAAGTGATTTACTATCTTAAATAAATTAAAATTAAAAAAGGAAAAAGGAAAAAAAACACCCCTAAACGTTTGAAAGAATTCTATCCGAACCACTTGAAATTACAGAAGTTGAGACGTTCAGGCAACGAAGAATTGAAATTTTGTTGACAGATCTTGACAGCTGTCGCCAGTCGACAGAAAATGTCTCCATTTCAGTGGGATGTTAGGTTATTAAGGTGTCAAGACTGGGTTTGTCAAGTTGCAGCTGGAATGGTAATTGAACTGTAACGGAGCATAGTGCATTCGAGGACTTAATGCAATTCAGGAAATATAGAGATATACAATTGCCCAAAGGCTATTTTGGTATTAAAACACTCTTCCTGTAAGATCTACCTTGATGCGGGTAATGCTCACCCGACCGTATAATGGTGCTGAAAAGGTATTTTACAGAAATAGTGAAGATCAGTTAATAAATGAATGCTGTTATTCATCCGTATCGCTTCTTGTTTGCTGCATTTATATAGGTTACTAGCAACCCTATCATGCATATAAAGCATGTAACTGAATGGTGTTGATATCCTTAAACATCTTTAAATTGCTATCAAATTTTAAACTTCCTTAATGTATATAGCCCATAGCAAATTTTGCTATTTTTGATAAAAAATTCTACAGAGTTTTAATACCAAAGAATTATTATATCTTACAAGATCTTAATAATAAAGGTTACATTTCTTTAAATATAATTCAAATTTCAACAGAAATCTTTAGANCAAATTAACTACTGACAAAAGTATTATTATTATTATATTTTTTTTATAGGTGAAAAATTCACTTGAGTCACGAAACGTTTTGCCTGGACTGCCATCCATCAGTGTGTTCCATTGAATGAAACCAGACCGAAGTAACTCGATATGTGTTGAATGTTGTCGAATCTTTCTTTTCCTTTATAGTTTTTCTGGTTTCATTCAAGCAGCGAAACGATTCAGCTGTGAACTTCACGAACGTTTTCGACTTAGACAACTTCTCAACCACGCAACAGCACGCTCTTAAAACATGTATTGGGTATACATTACACCCAGCTTGATATAGAAAACAAAAACACAGATTTTATACTTTATCTTTCGTTTACTGGCTTATTCTGTTGCTCAACAATACATTTAAACGTATATTCAATAAATACAGCTGTCGTAATCGTTGTACAAAGTACGGTTGAGTTACAATGTACGAGTTCGTCACCATTAATTATGTTGTAACTATGCTAAGAAATTCGAAAATTTAGTTCGTTTTTAAACAGTAAAACATATTCTGACCCCCCAAAATAAATAAATAATATAATTTCGAGTATATATATTAGTCCTATTGATCTTGCAGTGTATATTACAATAGCCAGGCCTAAGTAGAAGGAAATAATAGCGTGTCCTAATCGCTACACACAAAATATCCCTAAATTTAGGTGTATTCTCGGTGAAAAATAATATAAATTAAAATTTTTCTAATAAATAGTGAAAAATTCTATCCTATTTTGACAATTTTATGGCTTTGGTAAGGGTAGAACCCCACATTTGTGAATGACCGAGCGCCGTCTCACTTCTTTCAAGCCGCCATATTTTATTATTTTTTTTAAGTGAATAAATTTCAAATTTCTTATTTATAAAAGAGAAAAGAGTAGGTTTATTATATTGCTCAATAAAACTAGTATAATATGCAATTAATATACGCGTGTATAATTGACGAAAAAAATGGCCGAGCGCAGTGACGAAATTCGTCTTATTTACTGGCATCAACTGTACTTTATTGTTTCTAGGAAAATAAGAAATTTGAAAATTTATTTAGTTGTGAATGAGTAGAGCACGTTTTCTAGTTTATTTTCTTTTTAGGGTGCACGTTTCATTATTTCATGGAGTTAACCAGGCAGAACCAGGAAGCGACACACCTGCCGTCTTGCGGGCAAACTGCCAAGCTAATCATTTCGGTAGTGTACATTTTGTAAACAACCGAGTTCGTGACGTCAGAGAATGCTCTTAATGCCCGCCTGCACTAATGTGCCTAACACGCCAGTTTACCTAATCCCAGGATAAGTGTCAAAAAAGTTTTATGGTATCGCGCGCCGTTTGATCCTGGCATAGTTAAAGGAACGATAGTGTGGAAGTATGTAAACTTAATCTAGTAAAAATCATGTTAAAATTTCCTCTTAATCTATAAAAACTGTATACGTATTGTTAATATATAAACTTACGGATTAAAGGCTCAGAAAATGTGTTCAATCAATAGCCAGTAGGCCTACGTCCCTTTTTAAATGTATTAATCATCATTCCCTAACTCAGAATATAGTTTATATTATTAATTTTTTATATGAATAATATTATAATATATGGAAAATTATGAGAGTATCATTGGTAAATGTATAGTCTGCAATGTTTTCAAACAATATGGGGCCCTTTAGTTACGTGAAACGGACTTCGTACTTCTA
The DNA here is from genome assembly GCF_000671375.1 of Centruroides sculpturatus. Taxonomy (NCBI): domain Eukaryota; kingdom Metazoa; phylum Arthropoda; class Arachnida; order Scorpiones; family Buthidae; genus Centruroides; species Centruroides sculpturatus. The sequence continues at coordinate 6,085 of NW_019387845.1, read as the reverse complement.
AGTCTAGTTACAGATGAGGGCAATAGAGACATCTGGTTAACCCTCGAGTACAAAGAGGCCCCCAAATATAAAAATAAAAACAGTGATATAAATTAAGGTTTCATTTAACAAACGCTCGAGCGTGTGTTATTTGTTTTGCTGATTTTTTATTTCACATATTTTATGACTTTCAAAGAGGGGTGACTTCTGGCTCAAATTTGTGAGTGGCCTTTTCCCCTCCCTGTCTGGCCATTCACAAAATTCCGAAGATCTTTTGGGAGGTAGAATGAAACTAATAAGGGTTTGAGCCACTCGCAGATATTCTCCTTATGGCTTTTGGAGGGGGTGCCATATTCTTGTCCACATTTCTATGTTGCCTGAGTCTTTTTTTTTTTTCATTCTCTCTCAATTGTTTCATTTCTTTTAAGAAGTAGAATGAAACTGGTAAGGGCTTGAACCACTCTCAAAGCTCCTTATGGTTTCAGAGGGGTGCCACATTCTTGGCTCACATTTCTGAGTTGCCTGAGCCTTTTCTTTTTATTCTTTTTCCGAATTTCAGAATTTTTTAAATTGAAATTATTACTTTTTTTAATATTCTTTAACTATTTTCCAAGCTTACATTCAAAGAATAAGTGTGAGCATTTAATAAAATTTAAAAATTTTAATCGACGTATCTTTAATTGTAATTAGAAATATTCATATTAATTATAATAAATGAATGTAATTAATTTTTTAAAAAAAATTTTAAATAAATAAAACTTTTAAGAGAATAAAAAGCTTGTTAGAATTAACTTATAGATCATGCGAATGTTCTTACAATTACATAAGATGATTTAATTCGTATGCCTTATGTGAAGGATGTTAAGTGTGAGTTAATTGTGTCGGCAGAACGTGTTTATTCTTTCATTTTACTTCTCAGAATCCCAACCTTTGCTTTTTAAAAAGCGTTTGTACATGATGGTCGCGCCGTTGCGTCTGACAGACGGTTGCTATTGGCGCCAGATGGCTTTTGGTGACCGTTACGAAACCGTTCCCCCCATTTTCGGCAATCGTGCTCGCTTCATTCACTAAAATGGTTCCAACCTACGCTAGTTTGGCGAAGTTTACCAGCCCTCCGAAGGGATCAACCGAAGCAAAATAGAAAATATATTCAAGATAACGCCTATCGCTTCTAATTGGCACAGTTTTATGGTTAATTAATAGCCTTAAAATTGATATATTTAATTATTAATGGAATTTACATTGAGATCTAGGCGAGCCATTCGAACAAAATGGTTCCAACCAGAGGGGAGGAACCGGGGATTTTTCCCCGGATCCGGGAAAAATTTAGGAGCCCGTAGAGATTCCTATAAAGTAATGTATTTTTAGTAACAGAAAATAAAATCTTTAAGACCATCTTTTTATTAATAAAGAAACATTCTGCGCATTTGTAAGGAGCCCGGCTGAGGGGTAGAAGGGGCCCAATCACCCCAGGCCTCATACAGTCTCTCGAGGACCCTGGCTCCAAATTAATTCGTGACTTTTTCCAGCTTCTGATAAACGAAACGGTGTGAAAAATGCAAAGTGTAAAATATACCTAAAGTAAATGATCAGTATTGATCGGCACAATTTCGTGATTAATTGAAAGTATTAAAAATGTAAATATTAAGTTTATAAAGTTAATATTGTGTCAATAAAACGGCTCCAACTGACAACAATTAGTGAAGTTTCCCAGCTTCAGAAGGATGAGAAAGAAAGAGGAACATCTGGAGTTGTAAACATTATATTCAAGATAAACTACAGCACCATTGATCGTTACTTAAAATTAATAGATTTTATAACATTTTTTTCTGTGTTAAAGGCTCATATTTGCCTTAATCTGCCAAGGAGGGGTGCCACTCAGAAGGACTTTCTACAGGAAACTGGCACTTATTTAGGTGTACAAACGTGAAGAAAATCCGGAAAACTCCACGTAGCCAGCCTGTTGGACAGGAGCGAACCCACGACGATCCACGTGTTCAGTGGTTTTCATCCATTAGTAATAATATAATATAGTTTAGCCTGGTGTGTAGTTAAGATTCTATCTTCATCTGTGAATGGACTAAGATGAAGTAGATGAACTTAGAAGAATGTATTCATCTAGTTATCGTTTATTATTTTAATATAATTTAAATATTTTATTATATTATGCTTCTATCGGTACAGTGTTAAATGATCTACTTTACATCCTCTTTTAATTGGAAATTATAAATTTAAATTCAAAAGATTTAATTAGCTCTTAATGATGTTTACTCTAGGATATAAATCTGCCAACACTTTTTTCGGAGATTAATTTTATAGTTTAAAGCATGGATGAATCCATCGAAACGTTATCTACAATTTGACCTAAATGTAAACAAACTGTAAACGGATATACTTATGAAATATTAAACGTTTATCATCATCTAATATTATAATCAAAATGAAGATTACATGACGATTCGAGTAATCGAAATATCTGATTAACGAGAGGAGACAAGATAAAATGCTTCAAAATTTCGTATATAAGAAATTTAATATTATAAACTATGTTATTTCCGATTAAATTAAAGATTTAAGTTAAATTTTTCTTCAAATTTCATCAACAGATAGTAAATTTAAGCTCTGTATGGCCATTATGTAAAGGATTTAGTATACCCTCGCTTTACGACCGCTCGCTTTTCTAACGCTATAAATGAGCGAAATTTTGTAATTAATTAATTACTGTATTACTTCTATGAATGATCTCTTTATGGTATTATATATTTAAGATTTTTTTTTATTTATAAGAATCTGATTTCAATTTAAGACATTGAGCCTACGAGAAATTTATGGTTCGATTTACGACGACTCGTCGTTTCATAGAGCCATTCGGGTCGTAAAACGGGAGTCTAATGTATGACTCGAGTATAAATAAAGTCTTAATTATTTCCAGATCGTTAAAGCATCATATGATAAACTAAATGAAACAAGATATTAATGTAATGATCAATCTTTTCTTAAAGATGATCGCCATTTTCTGTTTCTCCTCGTTGCATCTCTCGGTTAATATTTAAATTAAAAATAATAATTTTAAGTTCGATTATTAACTAAAATTTATCGTAAAATTTAGCCGCAACACCTTAAATTTGTTGGCCCAAAAATCAGTTAACCGTTGCCAAGACTAAATTGCAATTAATTAACTGAATTAACTTTTAAAAAATACAATTAATTCAGAGACGTTTGGCGTCACGTTTCCATCAATTTTTCTGTTGTTAAAAAAAAATTCAATTTATGGATGATTCATATTCACAAGGAACACGCAACAAACCACGGTCAACTGACTTTTGAACCACCCTGTACTTCGAGAAAGACTATATAAAGGCCTGGATCAGAGACAAATGCAGCGCCCACACCTCTCTAGAAGCCATAAAATCAATAAAACAAAATCTATCACTTTCATTCCATGTTTTTTTAATGTAAAACATACATAAGCAGGCCCACAACGATACAAAGCGAGGGCCTTTTGATTCAAACCCAAATACAAAGGGCTTTAAATTTTGGAGGCCTCTCTGAGTCCCGCACCTTTGCTATCTGGGTCTTTAGGCGGTTCATAATGATGTAAATTATTAATTTATTATTAATTATTTTTTTGGTGAAATTTATTTACAATTGTTCAAGTTAACAAGAGTTAGCAGCCTAACTGCTACCTCCTGTCAAATTCCTTAATAGTTAAATAAGATGAAAAGAGGAAGAAAAAATATTTTGTAAAAGAAATTAAAAATAGTTTCATTGTCTAAATAATTTGGAAATTAATTTTATATTGGGCTGATACAAAAGTTTCTGGAATTTTCTAGACCTCTGTGGAATATTCAAAATTGCTCTCTGACAGATGGCATCTAGAAGTTAATACTCTATTAATATTTATCCCCATAAATAATTCACTACTACTGTAAAACTAATTTTAAACACACCAAACCTAACGGTATATAATAGAATTTTCTGTTGCAAACATGTTAGTACAAAATAGTTAGATAATATGATCTNAATTGTGTTATGAGCACGTGCGAAGAACACACCGAATTGTTTGTGTTTTGCCTTTAAATTACGCATATATTTAAGTATATTTTAGTGTATTATTGGGCGATTTTTACTCTTTTCGAAGAGGCTTTTAAACGATTTTTACAAGTTATAGTTTTTAGATGGGGAAGATGGACTCCATTAGTGTTTAACTGTATTCCTCCTGCACGAAAAATACGTAATAAAAAAAGTCTAAATTATTTTTATATCTTCAAATTACGTACATTTAAATGTCAGTTAGGTTTGAAATCTTATTATTATTTTATGTAATAAATAAGCTAAGAGGAAGAAAAATATATAAAGAATTTTTTTTTAAATGACAGTAAGCCTGTTATTAATTTAATAAGCGATTTTATTATAATAAAAAATATATTTTCCTATTAGAAAATCAAGTCCAAATCGTGTTACTAATCAAATAATCGGGCTACATTTTGGCTAATAAAATATACAAATGCTACGTAATTTGGACTAAAGTAGGCGATTTAATACAAGATGGCGTCTTAATCGCTTTCCTTCTATCAAATTATCGTAGTATTTGTATATTTAATTAGCCAAAATGTAGCACGATAATAAATCCGACTTGATTATTTGATTAATAATTTTTAATAATAAATTTATTGTTATTATTCATTTAAACAATTATTTATATTGTTAATAATTTATTAATAATTATTTATTTTTTTTTTCCTATGAGCCTGTTGATCGTTGTTACGTTTTCGCGTTTTTAAACTAAAAATAATAATTATTATTATAAACAGATATATCGTAAGAACTATTTATAATTCCGATTTATACAATAATAAAATTGCAATAAATATTTAAATATTTTAATAAAGGGGTATTAAAAAAAAATCGATATCTTTACACTATCATCTCATATCTTTGGCCGACTATTATCCATGACTTTCGCTTTCACTCCTCTCTCCTTCATATAGCCTGAGGGGGGAGTGTTCTACTCCTCCTTTTCATTCATTGGTTCAATAGCCTATAACCGGCTCACCTTAATATATAATATGTCAATGTGCCAATTTTATATATATGTATTGCATAAATATGGGATATCTATGGGATAAAATCTCACTAAAATTCGAATAATTTTAATATGAAAAATAAGATATTCACGTTTAAACAATATTTTTTTTTAATATAAATTTAAATTTAAAGCCATTTATACTGAGCGATCTTCAAGAGCGCTTAGTCCTGTAATTACTGTACTTAATAATATCATTTAGTTTGGTAAATTTTATTATGAAAAATAGTGTATTTGTCAATTATAAACAATAAAATAACATATTCGCATTTAAACAATACTTTTTACATAAATTTAAATAAAAAAAAACGGCTTTGAGCGGTGTTTAAATGCGCGTAGTCCCGTAACTACTGTACTTAATAATATCATTTAATTATGTGTTTTAAAAAAGAAAAGTTATATAAATTCTTAAATACTAAGCACGTTTATTAATAGACTTAATATATAAATCGTGATTTCACGATAACTAGAATCTACAACAAAAATCAAAATGGCCAAAGTTTCGGGAAATCATTACCAAAGCGTGCTCGTGTTTTTTCTTAACCCATTTCTACTCAATTAACGTACAGTACGTGTATCTTTATATCTAAATACTGTATATTCATGTATAATTGGTTAATATTGCGGGCCTTAACAAACCAAAGAATACCAATCCAGCTTAGTTATAGGAACAGGTTGCGAGTTATGTAGTGTATGGATTGAGAAAGATATTCGCATGATAACACTGTAGCAAATAGTGTATAATTATACAGAATTTTGAACACGCATTAAAATAAAATTCGAGATAAAAATGTACTTTAAAAATTGTTAGAAAACCAATATAATCTTTACAATTCTCATTTTCACGCAGTGGTATCGGCTTTCTTTTGTATGCTCTTCCCCGCTTAAAAAACATTCTAAAAGTCTCTCTAGCTTTGGTATTTAGAAAAAATTATAACTTGGATAACTTTAAAAAAATTCACAAGTCTCCACCTACGAAAAGAGCTTTAAAAAATTAAAAAAAATAAAAAGAAGTCGATT
>NW_019387844.1:0-8885 GCF_000671375.1 Centruroides sculpturatus | reverse complement strand
GCAAAAAACTGAATTTATTGTTAATTTAATTAATTAATTAATTAACTTAAATAATAGCTAGGGACACCCCTAGTGGCCATTCTAGGCATACCATTACAGATTTACAGATACGCGATCAATGGCTTATGTTGTTAGATAATAAAAATACATATATACACAGTCTTGCATTTTTATTAGTCATGTTTTTTCCATTTGTGGGGGTTAAAGAATCTGTCTAATGTCGATTGCTTTTCTCTCTTCTTCAGAATTTTTCAGAAGTAATTAATAGCATTGTACTTGTAGAGATCCCTAAGCCTATTAACCTCAACCTGGTTTGGATGCCATTCTAAGACCGTTGTTCTGACATTTTCCCACTTCTTCAAAACATCTTTAATAGCAGATATCTGCGTTAATCCTCTTTTAGAAGAAAACATATCTCACTGAGTTTATTGGTGTTCTTCATTCAAGAGTTCCTGGCATTCTTCTGTCATCAGATCAGTTTCAGGTTCCATTATGAGCTCTTCAATGTTCTTTATTTTTCAGATGTGATTTTTGTTACTCCTTCAGCTGCTTGAGTCTTTTTGATTATATAGTGTTTATCTTAGATAAGATTGAACTGTGGCCTACTGTAGATCTGTTTAAGTCATACTGCCTAGCAACATCAGACATCTGCCCACTCTCTGTCTTTGGTATTATACTCTCACCTTTCGAAAATAAAAACCCACGCAAAACGTAATGATTGCCCGCCCGACAGTCTTGCGAATACCATAAAAGAATTGTTTGTCAGAAAAATAAAAGGCTGGAATTACAAGGGAGAGTTTCAAAGTTTGGAGGAATACTATCCGATCAGTATATACCGGGTTGAGCGTTGAATGCAAGATCTCCCACGCTCTGAAAAGTTTCAAATTGTTGCCCGAAGACAAGGGAAGCCCAATTGGTATTCATTATTTTACGTCGCTTCTTCTTGTGTTTGTTCTGTGAGGTTTTCGTTGTCCGAGGATAAAAATCTTTTGCGAAAGTGTTCATTAACCAATCACCCACTGTATTTATTTTCATGTTTATGCACTCTGAGGAGAATCGAGAAAATTACAAAAATGATACAGATGCTGACATGACAGGGCAGTCCCAATAAACATTTTGCCTGTTTATAAATGTATAATATTATACTAGAAAGATGAAACTAAGTGGCATTTGTACTTCAATTTATTGACACACGTGGAAATATATTTTAGACATTAAAATTCTCGGAAACAGATTTCCTGAGTAAATAATACAAAACTTTACCTTGGATTGCAGCCTATCTCTCAGGAATTTCCGACCACATTAAACAAAATATATATATTTTTTTAATATATTTTGTTTTAATTGTATAATTTTAAATTTGCATCATGCTTTATACATCTGTGAAGAAAATTATTTTAAAATGTTTTTGTAATTTGGCAAGTTGTCAACTCAAATCCAGAGTGTTTAAATTCATGTTAAGTCTTTGACAGAGTTGCTATGTTTAACACTTTGAGTCTGGCTGGCTTAAGTTGGTTAGAGGTTGGTTGAAAAAGTAAATATGAAGTGTAGATAGCATTGCAAAAATAATGATAAATATGAGATAACCATTTGATTTTTTGGAAAAAGAACCTAGTGCGATTAGTATCGTTGCTTCAGTATTAAAACCACTTAAAAGTAGAGATGCCACTCTTCTCTCTATGGAAGGAATATCCACTCTTATTCTAGAAGAGTTATCTTCTAAAAATACTTAATTTCTGCTTCTTTTTAGATAATTCATGAAAAAAGAATTGGGCAGTTGAGAACTACAAGATCGTTTGACTTGAGGAAATACTTGAATGACCCTAATTCAATTTCAGAAAAGTTTGTTCTATTTCTAACTTTTCTTCCATCAAAAAAGTTCAATGCATTCAGCTACAGAGAAATTTTATCTTTTTGTCTGTTCCATTTCCCACTCCTGGTCTTTGTTTGGAATTTTCGGCAGGAATCGACATTTCCGACACGTCAAAAGAAACATCTCTTCAAGAGAGTAAATGCTACCATAAATATAATGTGTAAGTTAAAAAGAGCAGTCACACTTTGTTGATCAAAATTATGTTGTACAATCTTCTGTTTAAAAAAAATAGTTACATGAAAACGTATACTTATAATTTTTTAACTAAACAATAACAGACTAGTGGCCAGATTTTCATAGACTTTTTTTTGTTCTGTGTTAAATAACTGCAATATCCAGTCAGACAATAAATAATTACAAAAAATTATTATATAATCTTTATTTTTATCAAGATATTTGAATTTAAATAAAACTTTTTTCAGTTATAACAAAATAAATCTATATATTTGAACACGACTGTTTTTTTTTTTTTTAACTCTATTCCATGGGAACTAAAAGGGCCTTTTTTGGATCCATTGTGGAGGTTTGCCGGGTCCCAATGAGGCAGACAAGTGGCAACGAAAGACACCCGACATTTACCAAATATAAATTTCCAGGTTCGGAGCAGTTGACACCTCAGTCGTCTCGGCTATTCGGCCACGAAAGATTTGAAAAATATTTCTTAGCCTATGCGAACAGTTTAACCAACATAAAGTAGTTATTATCATACTGTCAAATTTCAAGTATTTCTGAAATTTTGTTCAAGGTCGAACCTACATTATTCATGTTATTTTTTCAATTTAGCCTATTTTGTTGAACTGTTATCAGAAGGGAGAATTCAAAGGACGGCAATCAATTACGGTATTAGTTTTGCAGGCAAATTAAATAAAAGGTTATTATTTCATTCATCTGTTTTCCAAAGAAAATCCTTCCGCACTGTTTAATATCAAAAACTCATAAAAGTTCGTACAGCAGAATGCCATTAGTTTAGTTATTATATGAATGTTTTTAAGATTTGAATTTTAAATATGTGTTTAAAGTTAATAGAACATATAAAAATTGCTGTTTTTATACTTTTTAAAATTTAGGAAGAAGTTGTTTTGCAATGAGATAGTAGTTGGACTCAAATTTTATTTTAATAAAACTGGAAATGAAGAAATAAAAAATATCTCGGAAATGGTAAGAAATTTCGATATTATTTTTAGAATTTATTATTATTTATACAAACGAGTATTTGTGAAGACAAATAATTGTCTGGTGATGATGGCAATGTCACTATTTAATCAGAAGTTTAACATAGAACCTATGGTTTAGTGTTTTCCAAATGGTGTTTGTAGTCGTATGTTCTGCTAGAGATTCAATCAAAATCTCTACAGTCTTATGTTGAAAATCCCAACAAGTCAGAAGCTAGATATTCTTGTTGTTTCTACGTATTCTTGATCCGGTGAAAGTTTCAAAAAGAAATTTTTATGATTAAACTTTTTTTGATCTCGGGGAACTTATATATTGGTTATTTTATGTGGATCTGGCTCAGATACGTTAATCCCATCTGCCCATACGAACACGACCTAGTCAAACCCTTAGCAGACACACCCGCTTAACATCTTTGCATTTATATTTATGGCCCACCTAATATGTTTTCACTTCTAGTCAAGTTCTAATATGCAGCTGTAAGTGATTTCCTAGTCTTACTAATGAATTCCAGTTGGGTAACAACAGTCTTTTTAAATTCTCTTCCAAAGCAAGAAATTTTTGTCCAGATTTAAATGCTTCGTCTGTACAAAGTGATAAATTAGTCCCAATTCCTCTAAGCATTTTGTCTATTACTATTATATCTATACAGAACTTTGTTACTTATAATCCATCTTACTATACTTATAATCATTAAGTTTCTTGATATATTTGACACGTAGTCTTATTTGTAGTGACTTCCAAATTTTATTTATATTCTAGTCTTTCTAAGAATTCAAACTTGTCAATGGCATAAAGTCCAATTTCTTAAACAGCTTAATCTAGCTTTTATGCATCCTAATTTTTAAAAAAATATTTCCTCTTTACATTTATTAGAATTTTTAAACTAGCGAACATAAAAAAAGATTCTCTTAGCAAGTCAATTAAACTTCAATAATGTATCTTGAATATCTCTAGTGCAGGGGTCTCAAACTCAAATGCAACAACAAAAGTCCAGTCGAATATTCGCAGGTGTATATCAGACGCGGGCCACATTCTATATTATCCAACAAACCAAAACATATTGTAATTTTAAAAAAGACTCTAACAAAAGCCCTTTTGTTGCTGGCTCTTTAGGAGTTATGTAAACAGTTAGACGTTTGAATTTTTTCTGTCTTAATCTCCGTAAAGTGTTAGAAACGTTGATTTTTAAACGAGATGCCAGTTTGTCACCCCTGCTCTAGAGCGTATGCTGAAATTTCTGATTTTTTTTTGTTTGTTTTAATGAGAAAATCTTTATTTGTAACTATTTCAATTAATTTTAGCTTTCTTGTCTTACAGTATGTCTAATGAAAAGGTTTGTTTGTTGTTACAAAAACTTTTTATTAAATAAATATAAAATATTTTGGTTTCTTTTTTGGAACCGAAACTTATTTAATACTAAAACTTTGTAATTAAACTTTTTACTGTTGTTTCGGTACTAAATTCCATAATAGAACAGTAAGGGATGGTAAATTTATCTGGTGTTTGATATTTTTTGTGTTCTTTATCTTGCTGATATTTTAATAACTTTTTTTGTATGGAATTCTGCTAAAACAATTGCTAATTACAACATAAATCCTCCAGGATATAACATAACTAAGGTCAGAACATCTAGGCACTAAAAATCACATAAATCATTCTAAAAATTATAATTTTTAGTGCCTAAACGTTCTAGCTCTAATTATAACAAATGAACTATAAATTAATAACAAGAAGAATTATAAAAACAAGAGTTTGTTGTTTGAGATAGAACTGTAGCAGAGTTGTACACACACACCTCAAATTATTTGCTAAAAATAAACTAAAAAAGAATAATTATACAATTATTTGGTGACACCTGTTTGATAACCAAACACCTATAGTATTTGGTTGTTGGTAAGACAATCTTACCAACGATCAATCTTTAACCCGGACGTGCACTTTTGGCTCACCCTCTTTGTCCCTTGTTTTATTAATTTAGTTTAAAGAGGAGCGGATAGTAAGCTTTTATCCCAAATGAAACAGGCATCCATCATCGAGTGTGGCTTCCCCTAAAGAAAGGACTTACAAATAGGCTCAAAAACATAGGGAAAATGGGAGAAGCCAGTGAAGAGTAAATAATCAACGTATGCATTATTTGTCCTTATTATCTTTTGCCATCCAGGGTTAACCTAACCATTGGCCATCTTCAAATCTGCACATTCCACACAAGGCAAGACTAAAGTTAACAAAATTGATTTATAAATAAATTGATATATTAGATTATGGAAGGTAATTATCTTCTCTAAAAGAGTAAATACAGTATTCAATAATACCGAACAGATTCCTATTGTGTAAACGGCTTTGCACGGCTCCGCTTAAAGTGCAATTTTCTCGGAGCCAATTACTGTCGTAAATGGTGGGATTAATTAATGTATTTTAATTACCATTGCCCATCATATCATAAAAATAAGTTATTTTTCTTGTAGATTCGTAAACTTTAAATCGCATAAGTAAAGATATTTCGTTGTTAATTGATTAATTAATTAATTTTTTGGTAGCGACAGATTGCCAAATACACTCGCGATCTAAACAAGGTGCGGATTTGTGAATATCTTCGAATCTATTTTAAACATTTAGGCCTATGTAACAATTACCAATTGAAAATGTTTTTTTTTTTTTTTTTTTATAGTTGCTGCCGGTGAATAAACATTTCGGTGTCCTGTCGGAAAAGAAAATCGTTTACTTCATAGTTTCGAAGCATTCTCGCCAGGTAAGAATTGTTTCGATTGTAGTTTTTCCACAGTTTCCAGTATACGTGGGCCAGATACGGGCTGTTCGAAAAGTCTCTCTGAGGCGGCCGTTTCTTTTAGTTGGTTAATTGGTTTCTAGCAATACTCGCGTGACGGGTGACATGGTGTTTTACTGGCTAATTCTACTGCCGTTATAGGCGGATTAGGTAGTTTGCGTATACACAGTGTTTTTGTTCTGTATAATCTATAATTCCCGATGCGGAGAGACTTTTTGTACATCCCGTATATATATATATACACACACACATATATATATATGGTTAAACGGGTGTCAATTAATCAAGACGATACCGTGTATATAATATATATACAGTATAGGCCTATACAATAGCATCTCGATTAATGGAGACTCGTTTAACCAAGGAGGCAATTGTATGTAGACGATTACTTAGAACAAAGACGAGAGAACATAATACAGTACATTTCTGTGTATATATTGTTTACTTGGACCTTGTTTATTAATAGGACTTCTTATACTGGTGTAGTATCTGATTAGCAAAGAGACTTCTTAGTCAAAAGACAAAACAAATTATTTTCTGGTCTAAGATCTTTCTTTGCTAATCAGAAACTTCGTCTATATAGTAAGTCCTATTAATAAACTAGATTCAAGTAGACAATATATACACAGAAATGTAAAACAATAAGGACAAAGAGGCAAAAAGGGATTAATAATGCGGTACAGTTTGTTTCGCGAATCTGGGTTGTGCAATACATAGGAGGGAATTTCTGCGAACTTCTTGCCACAATACAGATTTTTATGAAAATTAGAGAAATTGTAATTGTAGTTGTGGTAAAACTTTGTTTTTTTAACAACATTCTCGTATTTTGTTCGTGGCTGAGTTCCGTTTCTAGGAGTAAATCGTCGGGGACTTAACGTTACGTTAATAAACGAAGGGCCAGCCGAAAAAAATAGCATAGACCCTGTGTTAGTAGCACACCTTGACTCTACCGTTTTAATTTTTCCTGGTTTACCAGATGAGTGCGGATTATTATTATTAATTTAATCCGTTGAAAAATCGGTTTATACTCGTATTAGATAATCCGGGAACGAGGGCCAAAAGCGCAATAAAAAAAATTAAGATGCGTAAACGCCACACAAAGGAAACCAACACCGCCGTATTTTTCTTTTCCTGTTCAGGTGTTAAAAAGCCAACAGTGGTGTAAATTTACTTGACGAAAGCAAAAGTATATATTATATAATACTGCATACGGACACTCCTTCACCAAGCCAGTGTCTAGAATATTTTTAAGGGGTTAGCCTACTTGGTATTTTTCTAGTAGCTACCACACCACCGTCACTTGGTTTCAAACATTCCGCCTTATTTCACTTTTCGATTATCCAAATCCACATTAATTGACACTTTACTATCTGTAACACGTACGTACAGTATAGTATATGTATATATCACACGTAATTGTTCTCCTCTTTAATTCTGACCACACGAGTATTGTTTTTTTTAAATAATTTCAGGTGTACCCGGAAAGAAGAAGGTTGCATGATGTGGGCAGTTGGAGAACGCTGGAATGCAGCCCTTCCAACATCCTTAAGAAACCGACCCTTAAAAGGGGAGAAGCCCGGAATGTGGAAAGAACCTTTATCCATAAATTACATTTTTGAATCTATTGTTAACGTCGGGGGAGAATTATTTTTAGTGCAGTGTTAAAAATGTTTTTAAAGAACTTTTTCATCGATTTCGACGTGTTTAGACAATCGGAAAGTGTGCCTTTTTAGAAATTGTAACGGTTTTTAATAGAAAAAATCCGGTGTTTTTCCTCTGTGGTTTCTTGTGTACTCTTCTGTCCACACGCGAAATATACTGTGAATAAAACTGGTTTATTTTGACTCTAGATCGTCTTATTTAAAACACGCCGCGTCGCACTGTTAGTAGTAATTTGCACGTTTTATTTCGGTTGTATTTAAAATTTTAAATAACGGCGCGGAATTCGAATTGCCGTTTTACCACTCGGAACGAAGCTCCGCCCGTTTCCGAAAACGTAAAACACGTGGCCGAAGTAAAAAGTGTCGGGGGAAGAATTTGCGCGCGGTGTGTGAACGGTACTACAGTAGTGTTTTCGGTGCGTTCGATTATTGTCCACTAGAACTTAACTGTAAAGGGAGCAAAACCCCTCCGAAATCTGTATCGTTCGAAAATAACCCGTCGTTTCCAGATCGTAGAGTTGTCAGGCCTTTCTCTTTGGCAGAATAGGGTTTTGAGGCTCTGGGATTAAGAGGCGTTTATTTCCCCTTCCCTGTTGCATTCGGATTTACTTAAGAATCGAGTTTAAATTAGCCGTAGGGGCGTTATCTAAATCTCCCCTACGATTTCAATCTTGAGCAAAACTTACCAATTTATTGTATTTTGTATAGATTGGTGTATTATCTACAGCGTGTGATTCCAACACCAGTTTATTATTACTCGATATAACGAAGTAGAAATGCTTATAACTCGATATAACGAATTTAAGACTCGTCGCCAAAGATATTTTGCAAGAAATTCAATATGGACATGATTTTAAATGACGTAACAGTAGACTAACAATGGGAACGTTTATTTGGGGGTTATTTCGAATGCACCCCCCAGATTATAGAAGCGATGGTGACGACGTTTTTTCTGTCAGTTGCTGGTTCATTTCCTAAAACAAATCTGTCCTTTTTTATTTATAAATGTCGAATTTTCTCGTTCGAGAGGTTAAAGGTCACTCGCACTTGTCCTTTCTAAGCAAGAATATTAGCGTTCTTTACCGATAACAGCGATAAAAATGAATATTTTGTTTCGGATTCTGCGTTTGAACGAAAATAATTTTTAAATAAATTTAAATATTTCAAAGAAGAAAATATTAGATCAAAATCGGACGCCATTTTCTTCGATACGAAACTGAAGTAGTCGATGGATGGATCTAGATAGTGTCGCCATCTATTAATAAATTTAATAATTATTATTTAATTTAAATTATTTTTAATAATAATTTCGTAACTTTTTTAATCGGCCAATAATAATTTAAGAAAATTAATTTGGTCGTTAATATATAAAGACGTGATTAATTAAATG
>NW_019387843.1:2428-8869 GCF_000671375.1 Centruroides sculpturatus | reverse complement strand
TTAAAATTTTCTACGTGGCGTGTTAAACTAATTTGAATAATTAAGAATTATCGTAGAAATATTTCACGACAAAATAATTAACCTCTGATTACTTATTTTATTTTTAAAAATTCAAAATTATTATGTATTTCCTTTTTATCTTTAATATCAGGAAACAATCGCTCTACACATCAATACACCAACAACAACACAGTGGAGGGTCTAGATCACATTTCGGGGGAGAGGGAGCAATTTAATTCTTGTAATACCTCGATTTAGTACAGTTACTAAATAGAGTATATCGCTCTAAATTGAACCACCCACCAGCAAGTATTATGTATACTAAATTGCAATTTGATAGTTTGTAAGTCATATATATATATTTTATTACCTTAATAATTATTTAAAGTATAAAAAATAGTTGGGAGTTGTTGTTGTTGTTGCATTTTTAAGCTTTTATTCTTTAAAATTAAAAAGGAAAAAAAAACATTCTTTATTTTAAATATTATAAATATTTTAATTATCATTAACATAAATTACAATAAAACAGATTTAATTAATTTAGAAATAAAATTGTTTACATGAAAATAACGAATAAATTTCTAATATAAAAAGTAAATTAATGACTTAATCTTAAGTAAAATATATGTAAAAATTATTTAAATATAAAATTTATTATTTAAAAAAACAAAAATGTTATAAGTTTTATATTTTTATATATATATATATTTTTTTAAAGCGTAAGTAATACGAATTTTTATGTATTTTTATAATGTAAATGTTATAAAAATGTATATAAATTTTTATATATTAAAATATTCTTTAATTTGCATTATAAACGTTGACTTTAAATATGTGCTTATACTCTAGCCATTGTATGATCCAGATTAAACAAAATTCCACCGTCTCAGAGAAACAAATCTGATCGAAAATGAATATTTGATGGTGTTGTTGGATTCTATTTTAAATATTTTCTTTTCGAATTCTTTTAAAATTCAAAGCCACGTATGAAAGAAAATCAAGTTTTTAATATGACATCAAACATAAACAAATAAATATTCCAGATTTAATTCCTATTCCGGCTGTTATATAGCCTATAACAGAGGGAAAATATGGCGATCGGCTAAAAAGAAATGATCACCCATCTAAATTTTTGTATTTTGGGGCTCGGATTGACCTTGAAACGTCGAGAAATGCAAAAAAAAATTGTAGAGTTTTTTCTGTTTGTATGAGTGTTAGTGTGTGCGGGGAACACGATATTGTTCATCCTTTTTAAAGTTTAATAACTCCTGTGAAATTTTTCGAAAATTTCTGAAATTTTTCAGGGAGGTTTGTGTATTAGGGGTCTTGATGTCATTAAATTTTGGTGGTTAAAGATCAAGGGGGTGTGGGAGATAGAGGGGGATCGTGTGTCTCGAGTGTGGTCGGAATTAATGAATTTTTTTACTCATTATTAGCATTTTTTAAAAAATAAAACTCATCTCTACCCTCAAAATTAAGCTTTTTGCCATTTTATAATTATTAATTATAAAATTAATTGGGAATTTGGGAATTTTTTTAAGTGGGGTCTAAAGAAGCCTTTTGCCTTAATTCTTCTTAAAGTCAAATGTTTTAAAACTAATTTTGATTAAAGAAGACACGTTTTATTAAATTATCTACATCGTAACTACAAATTTAAATTAATTAATTTATATAACAATTAGTTTATTTTATTGCTTTGCCAACTTATAGCTTGTAGCTAAATTGTCATGGGTCTTCTCCAGAATCATCGGTTCTATCAGTACAGTACATGACAATGGATATGGGAATAAGACAACTTTCCTGTTATAACAAATTTATGTCACTCATGGGTGTCATTTGGATTCTTGCGATTTACTCTATAAGAAACTTTTTCTTTCTTTCTCTACAGGAAAGCTGTTAGAAAACTTCCCATTTGCACGCTACTGAGACTTATAACGACTAATATTAATAGTCTGAATATCTTGAATATTCAATTTATAATCCATAGTTTGGTTTTTTTTTAACTTGTATAAAATTAATGTTAAGACAAATCTGTAGAATGCGAAAGCGTTCTGGCAACAACGAGTTTCGATAAGGTCATCGTTATCAATTTTACGACCTTTTAATTGCTTTACGACATATTCTGATAGAAAATATCAAGGGATATCCTAGAACTTTTCAACTATAAATCCCGTTAAAGTTGATAAAAGAAAAAGAAAAATGATCCCAAGATACGAAAGCGAATATTAACGAACAATTACTTACTGTATTGTCACATCGTCACAATACCGGTATGCAATATAAAATCATATTTTAATTTAAAAAAATCGGGGGACCTTCCGTCCCTAAACTTTCCATTTCTAATATCGATTTTTATCTATCTAACTCTATTCTCAAGATTTTAGAAAACTATTTCTCAAGATTTTAGACAGACGGACAAACAAGACGGACGACAGTGTAAATCTACCCTATTTACAATTTAAAAAATTGCATCCCAATAAAAATTTATACTACAAAAATAAAGGACATAAAATTAATTTTTTTTATATATCCAAAACATTTTAATTTTTTAATTAATTTAGTAAATAATTTAAATAATTCGTTTTTTTTTTATTCTTCTTATTTATCCAACAGAAAGAAGAAATTAATTGTTTGTTATACTTGTTATAGTGTTTCTTTGTGTTCCACTTGTCAAACAATCATAAGGATATTGGAATCTAGCTGCTAACATAATTTCCACTAGAAGGAATGATGTTTCATCACTAGCGGAAAGATTAATACAATATTAATATTCTTTTATAACTTAAAAAAAAAAGCTGGTACTTGAGACTGAATAATTGCTAAATTAATTTTTAAAATTGTATTATTTAAACGACAGTTCAACAATTATTATAATTTTTTTATAATCCTCTTTATCATTATCAAATTTCCACGCCTGATTATAATTATCACCAGAAATAAATAAATAAAAATATTATTTTTATTGTGTTTTTATGTGTGGAAAAAAAACGTGCTAAATACTATTGAAATTTTAAATTTCTACTTTATAATTACGTAAGAAATAAGGGGTGGCCCAAATATCAGTTAACCGCACGTGTATTTAAACTTATTTTAAAAATGAATCACAGTTATTTCAAACCGGTATCAATCTCTCTCTCAAAAAAAGGATATATCTCGGTTAACTGAATTTTGAGCCACTCTATATTTTAATTGTATTTTAAATTAAATTTAAATTTTCAGAATATTTGTTAGAAACAAAACGTACATTTTTTTTATTATAATTTTCCCATCGTTAGTATATTGATAACAAGAAAAAAAAATAATAAAAAAATTCTTTTTTAAATGTGATTTTTCATGCTGCTTTACATTCTTTTGGTCGCTCTTTTTTTTTTTTAATTTCAGATTTAACAATGATTAATAGTTAATGGATAATAAAACTCTATCGAAGGTATGAAATTTTGGCTCTGTTCCCGTTGTAAAACTATGAATGACGTTTCTATGGAACATTTGCTAAAAGTAAAATTGATGTTCCTCAATCATTCTTCATTTTGAAAGATGGGAAATTTTTTTTATTATTATTATTTTTACTCGTGTTAAATCGCTTAGATTCTTCGACTACTCAAAACTTTACAATGGCCATTAGTTTTATTTATATTCTGTGGCTTTTAATGACTTGAAATTCTCAAAACCATGCTAATAAACAAACCAAAATTGCATTATTTTGCTATATTTAGTAATACCATACGTAGAGTAAGTGATAAATTATCATAAAAGGGTCAATATTATGGCGTTTTTTTTTTAATTCAGTTGGTTTTTGCGAGTGATTGTAGCAATCTGCTTTCGCTATGCATAATTAAATCTTGTTCTAACTTTACTGTCTGAGTCTTGTTTGCTCACGTCTATGGTTCACGTAGTTCAGACCCTCTATTGGTGGCTCTGTAGGTGTCATTCGGTTTTGAAACCATTGCCGTCTTCATCATCACTATTATATTTATTCTTCCTCTCTTGAATCTCAGAAAAGATGTGGATTTGAATTGATAGGATAAAGCAACGCAACACACGGGCAATCTGCCAAGTTGTGCCTCCCAGGAGGGTTTTCTATAGGAAACTGCCCTCTATTTAGGTGTCAAAGACGGAAATTCAGCGCGACCATCCCTTTGATCACGCGTAAACCCGGGATCAATTATAAAGTGTTCAGTGATTTTATTGACTCGGCCACTGGTGAGCGAATCTCAGAAAATAACTGAAAGATGGTTTTGTATTTTGGCTCGCGTGTTGACGTAATGGTTTGCAGCGATAACAAAATCCTGCTGCATTCACGAAACCCTATGTTGTTTTCATATCACTCGCAAAAGTTGCCGAAAATTTGTTAGCGTTGTCATTGTGGGAAAAAAAATCCGGCTTTGAAAAAAACAACAACCCTGGATTGTTGATGGCAGAACCTGTCTTCGATCACTTGAAATATATGAAATGATTTGGAAGACATTGAGTTGACAAAGCAACGCTCGAAACGCTGACAAAGCAACTCAAGCTGACAAAGCCGAAAGGAACGATTTAAAGAAAAGCCAGTGAGATTCTCTTCTTGCTTATAACGTGTTAGACCGATAAATGAGACGGTCTCTAACGCTGATTGGATAAATTTTAATCCGTCATAAGCGACACGAGAATGTGAAAAGAGAAAGAAAATGATAAAAGGAGAGAGATGACAGGAATGATAATTGTGGAATTGAATGGACGTCCACAGATCCGTTTTCGACAAATCTCATCGATGCGATACTGCATTGAAAAATGGTTCTGTTAGTATGTTCGTAAGATGCATATGCTTTCCGCGAACATATGATGTAAATACAAACATAATACTAAATTCTACAGCGGCAAATTAGCCAAGATAGAAATTTTACTAAGTTATATCTTAATAAAATTGTGCAGTCAAATCGATTTAAGAACTCAACAGGGAATACAGTATTGGGTTTTTGGAATCGATTTGACTGCAACCGCAGAAACTCCAAACAAGGAAATCACTCGATGAGAATGTTCTGTCTGTGTCCTTAATGAAGAGTGTCCGCTTAAGCGAGGCCAGGTCAATTGTAATAAACTTATACACATTTTTACACACGCGTTATGAAAAAGTATCCGCTTTAGAGAGGTGTATGTTAAGAAATTTTTAATTTTGTTCGTAAAATAAACGATTATTTTAGAATATTTTTATTATCGAAATTAATTAAATTTATTAAATTTTTTATGAGTAATTTTATTTACTGTATAGAAGAGAAGTGACTAGACATTTCATTTTTTTTTCTAGTATATTTTTGGAAAAAATTGATCAATTTATAATAAAATAAAGTTCATAGAAATAATATATTTCTATAAATGTTCATATTTTTCCTTTATCCTTAAATCTTTGCATAATTTTCCATTGAAATTACAGTAAATATTATAAAACTTGAACTTTTATACATTTTATGAGCCTTTTCAGACATTCAGGAAATTTTCCTGTGACTTTTTATTATTATTATTATTATTAATTGTAAATTTAATTTAGTTTCTATTATATTAAATTAATATAGGGACCAAATGTAGACTATATTCAACTGATAACGTTCCCTTAAATACATTTTTACTGATATGAATAAACATGTTGATGTATGAAGGAGGAATGTTGAGGTAGAATCTATATAAATCTATAAATAACAACATCACAATTCATTGTTTTTAAAAATCTGGAAAGAAAAATAATAAAATACATCTTATTTTATTATTATTGCAATTTTTTTTCCTATTTTATGACACATTATATTGATTTTTATATTGTTTTATTGCATGCAAATCAACATTTAATGTTAATTGAATGGAATACAGTAAAAAGCATTATGTATTATAGATATAAATAAAAGAATGCAACTCGAAATTTAACGTACAGAAGAAGCTCAGATAGAAGAGGCAACACCACAGTTGGCCCAGGCCCCAGACTACCAAAATTTTGAGACTATGAGGCCCTTCTTATACTTAGGGGGGAGTTGATAAAGAAGGTATTCAGTTATGAATCTGAGAAATACAGATGTTCGGTGTCCATTTTTTTTCTTTTAATTACTTTGTATTCCTAATTTCCTGATTCAATTTATGCATAAAAATAAATGTTATTCTCATAACTGTGTACCTATGTTTGTGTTCCCTGTGTGATTATTTATATTTAAATGGTTTCTTATTCACTTTATAATTATGTATTATTAATTAATAAATTCATTAAGACAAAGATCTTTTAGCATAAAAAATACACAAAATTTTTTTTCTGTAGGAGAGAGAAAAATGAAGAAAAGTTTTTCTCAAGATAACGCACGAATTCTCTTTAAACAATTAGTTGAAAAGGAAGTAAGTCCATTTCGATAATACACGCCATTATATAAAATCGATAAAAATAATCGAAATCGATAAAATTTAATTATAAAATATTTAAATATATTT
>NW_019387843.1:0-1507 GCF_000671375.1 Centruroides sculpturatus | reverse complement strand
AAAATATTTTATAAGTTTATTTATTTATTTATATTTTAGTTTGTATTTATAGTAATTTTATAAAATCTTTATAAAGATTAGTCGATATCGAGAGACAAATGGTTTTAATTAACCCAACTTCTCTCACCAGGTGGCAGTACTAGCGATGTCTACTGTAATTATGGTTGTCAAGGCAACGTACTCCGTGCTTGTCTTCCAACTTGTCAATATTTGTGTCGTCCTTTTTATTTAATAAAGATTTCTTTAGATCATTGTGTGGCTTGTTTGCTTTTGGGTTCTTATTTAACATAAAAATATTGAAAATTTTCTTTAAAATCCTTTGATTAACTTCAATGTAATCGGATGAAAGATGAGCAATGTGACTTTTTTTTTTTCTCCTCCTTCTCTTCAATAAGAATTAACAAAATATATAAAAATGGAAACTTCGGATCGATATTTACTATCCTAATTAACTGAAGGAAGTTAATTAACAACTCGAAACTCGAATTATTTTCCTCGCTTCCTTACATCGACCACACCTACTAAAGGTGCCATGATGAGAAAATAAGATCGAATTTTAAAATTTAAATAATAATCTTGTAACTTAATTTGTATGATTTACTGCTCGGATAACAGTTTATGTGTCGTTGCTTGAATAGATTCACAGTATATACAGTATATATGTAATTACAGCTACTGTTCAGCATTCTCTGTTCGTGTAAGCAAGCATTTCTGTTAGCGGCGAGGAAAGATAATGAGAAATAATGGATTTTTCTTATCTAATTTACACATATCAACATTTATGACCTCGAACGTGAACATATTTGCAAAATTTTTTATTTATTTATTTATTTTATTCTGATTAATATCGAGTTTTTATGACGTCGACACGCAAGTATATAAACTTTAGTTGCCTGGATATGTCCTTTATTAGCTTCAAAAAATATATATATTTAGTCCCTCTTAAAGCAAAATCTTTTATAGGGTGTCTTTTGCAATTTTTCGGTGTTTTTTCCCTAATTAAAAAAAAGAAACGGAAAATAAATAGAAATGGTCGAGGGAAAATTGAAGCAGGATATTCGAATTTATAATGAAATTAAATCTAATATCGAGGGAATAATTATAATTCTTGAAAGTAGTTTTATTACTTTGAGGTATGATAGTGTTAAAGAATTAAGAAGTGTAACGTTGTAATTTTTCAGGACGGATCCCTGGACTATAATTTTAGCAAAGAAATATGAGCGAGTGGTTGACAGCATAAAGATGAACTCCATTGCAAGGGTGTTTTTCTTTTTTTTTTTTTTTTAATTGTTTAAATACTAAATTCATGTTATTAACTTAAAATATATTATTCCAAATGCTAATTTGTGGTAGTTCTTAGGAGACATTCTCTGGGTAATATATTAATCTTCCATCTTCTTAAGCAACTTAAAGATGTAGAATGGATCTATATTTGTGAAGTTTTTATTCTGAAAAACTTCACAAATATAAAGCCAAAAATTTTCCACTGGAAAATCCTGGTAAAGAG
>NW_019387842.1:7232-9996 GCF_000671375.1 Centruroides sculpturatus | reverse complement strand
TAGGTACCGTAAGTCTAATACAGTACTGTAATTTTATACATTTCTTGTGAAAGAAACATTTCTTATTAATGACGATTAAAATTATTTATATTAATGATGTCTCCAAAGTTCAACAAAGTTTTCGCAGAAAAATAACATCAGAAATCGCGGCCGCAGTTTGCTGCGCTGTTCCGTGACGAAAACAAGCTTGAGCAACGGTGATGTCGAATGGTGCACACTCGGTAAGTAATCCTACAATTTTTTGTTTATAGCATAGTTTATATGGATTATTTCCAAAAAAAATATATGTATTTTGGAAATGTTGAGTCGGATTAGTCTAGAATCAATTAATTTTATGGAAGAAAACCTTTCAAACAGCCATAGTCCATAAACTTCATGTGTGTCAGGCTGTTATTCCTACAAAATTGATTCATAAAGAACGAAACATATCTACCGTCTTATAGGGGGATCGACTGTATTACATTATAGCCAATCTTACCTGTTTTCACAGAATGCAAGAATTAGGTTCCCCTGTTTCCAGACTAATAAGAAAATTTTTAGATGGGTCTAAAATTATGTTCGATTTAATGCAAAAAACCGCATCTGTGCCTGTAAATCTTGCATGTTGCTTTCTCTTAACACTTCCATTGTTGAAGCCTTAATCCTGTCCCTTTCCCCGCGGGGTGTCGTCAAAAAATCCCTTGTTAATGTGCTTTCTTGTGACGTACCCTAACTGTGTACCAAATTTCAAGTTTCAACTCCTAACCGTGCTGAAATGCTCATATACACACGTGCCATCTATCATAGGATAAATGTACTATGCCAGAAACCTTCGTAGGAGTGTATTAAACAACTTACCAAAGTTTCATGGCAATCGGATAAATGGTATAGTAATGCATGAAGGACAGACAGCATACGTTCATTTTTATATATATAGATAGATTATTTGTGGAAATTATTTCCATTTTGTAATATGTTATTATATTATCTGCACTCAAATCTTTACTTAACATTCTGCTAAATGGACTATTGTTAGATATCAACGTTAAAATAATTCTCTTGTACTGTACATTAAATACATACTTTAGTTGTAAAATATCACAAAAATTATATATTTTTAAATTTATTTTCCTCTCTGTTTTTGTAATACTCATTGTTTGTTTTCACATTCTATAACTGGAACATTAAAGGAGCTGAAGATGATGTTGGACCAAAAATGTTTATCAATTAAAGTTATTTACTGGAATTTTAAGGTTTTAAAAGTGTATAATTTATTGTTTATATATACCTAGTTTTGAGTAGAAGAAAAAAAAACACTAAACATAATTAGGCATTATAACAACAAAATGCATGGCATAGACTGATCAGATCAAATGCTTTATTATTATTATTTAGCACTAGCAAAGAATGTCCAGCACTGCCCAGGAACTCAGGGAGAGTGTTGAGTTGTCATTGTTATAAGGCAGCATATATTTCCCGCAGGATGGCAGAGAGTAATTATGCAAAATTTGGTCCAAATCAATCAAAGGGTTTGGAAATTTATGGGAATAAAATCAGGGATAAGGAGTGAGGGACCAAGTTTTTAAGAAGCATATATTTTTGGAGAATTGTAGAGATTAACTATGCAAAATTTGGTCCAAATCAATAAAAAAAATTTGGGAGTTTGGGGTTAGGATAATTTAATTCTAGAATAAGTCATTCTAAAAAGATTTATAGGCCTATAGGTCTTAGATTTTATTTATTACAGTACAAATAGAAAAGCATGATTAATGAACCATGGGTTTCTAATGCTTCACCAAGCATTCACACAATTAAGTATTTGATGCTTTAGAAACAATGTTGGCATGGTTTAGAAATGCAATTTTTCAACTCTTATGATGATTCTGCTTGATTGTCAAACCAGGATTTACGTTTTTGATATAATTATGATTGTATATTTTACTTAAAATCAGACTGTATAAATTGTATAAACACTGTATAATATCTCTATGATTATTTTATTACTCTTGATTGAATTTTCAAATGATTTATAGTTATTTAATTAATATGTCCAATTCATAAAAAAGAAAGTTTGTTAGTTTGTTCTTTATATATTTCAACATAGTTTGAGCAAATGCCATGAAGCTTTTGATTTTGATTTCAATCAAATGAACTTCAACCATCACTTGTAACAGTTCCTCTTTCTATCTGACCAGTGAGATGGTGGCATTCAAATAGGAAAATTATTTAATACAATGCTACCAATGAGCACAAAATCTTTTTATATGGGCTTTCAATGATGCCGAGTTTAAATATTTTGTCCTTAGTAGATTTTTGTTCTTTTTATTCTACTTTATTAAATTTTTTTTTGTGTAATTTATTTAACACTATATGATAAACATGACAATAGTAAGTTAAAATAAAAATTTAACATGGTTTTCACTTTAATATTTGTTGTTTTTATTTTTTTGCCGAAGCAACACCACTAGTATTAACTCTTATTATTTACAATAAGGAATCTATATATATAAAACTCAAAGGTGACTGACATAGTGATCTATCAACGCACAGCCCAAACCACTGGACGGATCGGGCTGAAATTTGGCATGCAGGTAGATGTTATGACGTAGGCATCCGCTAAGAAAGGATTTTGATCAATTCTACCCCCAAGGGGATAAAATAGGGGATGAAAGTTTGTATAAATCTTCTTAGATTTTCGACTGATTGAACTGAAATTAAAGATTGGAGCTACTATGATGAAGACGTCCGCTTAAATAGGATTTTGATAAATTCAACCCCCATGGGG
>NW_019387842.1:0-4258 GCF_000671375.1 Centruroides sculpturatus | reverse complement strand
ATAGATAATCTGATTCATACTTGGCAAATCATAGCCCACATCAGGTAAATTGAAATTGCAGAGTGAATGACCAAGAAGAGTCAGGGTATCTTTTATATCCTTAAGTGCATACTCGGCACATCTTTGATATTCACCCTGTTTGAGATTTCGCTCATAGCAAATGTCCTCTGTCAAGTACTGTAAATTATCATTCCATAACTTAAAAGTATCTGAGGGAAGACCATAAGCACAGATATAGGCAAACATTTGCCTAAGCTGGAATGGCATTGTATAAACAATGGCATCATGAATTGTGTCTTGCCAAATTGTGTCATCCAAAAGATATCCCTTGCACTTTGCAGCCTCTCAAAAGGTACCTACCTGAATGGACTCATTGTTCACCACAATTGTTTGTAAATGTTGAAAATATGTCACTGCCTTTACATGACATAAAAGTAATCGAAGATAGTATTTTTCTGGGTCTTTAATACATTCACCATTCTCCCAATCACTCTCTCTCCTCCTGTTTGTCTCCTTTCCCACTTTGCAGTCATATCCTTCCAAATGAAGTGTTTGGGTATTTCGGAATAAGTAAAGTCATGTGCAGTTTCATCTACTACATCAACTTAAACCATCCTGCTCATTTTGTATCTTTCCTCTGAGCTTGATGTGCAGCCATCTGTTCATTTCCCTGTTGAAAGTACACTATGTGTTGATTTCGCAGATGTACTGGTAGTCTATAGATAGTGTGCGACTAATCATGCATCTTGAATCTAAAAATTCAATAAATCGCTTCTGGTGCATTCACATATCGTGAGTCCACATACTCCTTTGTCTCATCTCTTTCGTTCTTCTCAGTAACACAAAGGTTTGCACAATCATGACCTTTGTATACATACTTGTGTGAAAGCCGAATTTATTGGAATAAATTGTTAAATATTTTTTTCTTGTAAGAGGAACAGTTTAGAGAAATAAACAACGACCCAACATATAAAAAGAACATAAAATTTTTTCCCACAAACTTAATTCCGTGTTGAGGATGATACATCAAATGTGTCACCTGGAATCTACGAAAAGACAAAAGAAAACCTCTATTGGTCAGTAGTGAAAAAACAGTCCTAATAAGGCATATGATACCCCCTTTATAAAAGGGAGGGGTCGATGCGTAAGAGTCAGTCTCCAGAGTTTGGTGTGAACTGTGGATTACGTACACGGATTAGCCACTACTATTCTAATCGCCGCCGTTCGAAAGAACTTTGTGTCATATCGGACCCAACTTTCAACGTTCGAAAAAACTTTGTGCCACATCGACTCGAAGACTAACGACTATTCGATAACTTAAATCAAGGTATTTATCCTCGCGCAAAATACATGTGAGCTCTCTCTCTCTCATGAATACGGGTAATCGGGAAGAAAATAGATATGTTAACTGAATCGATTGTATATAGCTAATTCGAACAATAAACGGACATTATGTATAGATTATGTAGAGTGTAATTCCTCTGATTCTCTCTTTACGCCTCCATCCCGGCACTAAAAGTCCACAAACGCAACCGTTCGCGTAACCAAAATTAACGGCCAATAAATTTTTTCTGTGTCTGTTACAAGACACAGTGGTGTCATCCTGACAGGGCGCCAAAGTGGTGCCGACCCTGCGGTCACACTTGTATAAGTACTTCACACTCTTTACTGATGAACAGATCTCCACATTTATATGACAATTATATGTTAGTAATAAGTATGGATTGTAAGGAACAACCCAGCTATTATCTATCAACTTCCCATTCACCTCAACAGATCCTTGATTCCGTCGTCTATAATATGGATATCCATCCAAATTTCCAAGCGTAGCATCACAGAAGGACTTTGGGAAGTTCTTCATGCAATCACTGTCAACCATGCAGGGACTTGAAGGGTTTCTCCTCCCACATGGTCCATGGATCATATGTTTCGTGACTATTTCAAAAAGTCGTGGCGAAGTCTCTTTATCTGGAATCTCTGCTTTCACAATTTTATCAATATCTTCAGGAGTGGTAATTTTTTCGTCTGTGTCTAAGATGATCAGAATGTGTGCATGTGGAAGACCTCTCTTCTGAAACTCAATAACATGCACATGTGCAAGAACCTTCCCAAATAATGACTTATGCCTATTTGTAATGTCATCAAGAAGTTGTTTAAGTTT
The DNA here is from genome assembly GCF_000671375.1 of Centruroides sculpturatus. Taxonomy (NCBI): domain Eukaryota; kingdom Metazoa; phylum Arthropoda; class Arachnida; order Scorpiones; family Buthidae; genus Centruroides; species Centruroides sculpturatus. The sequence goes on along the minus strand of NW_019387842.1, from coordinate 2,097 downwards.
CAAGTGAAATACTCGTGCGACCAAGTCAGGTCTGAATTCAGATTTTTCCCAAGGTTTGAGATTTTCAGTTATTTCTTTCCATTTTGGGTTGCAAGTCATTGTTACAAATAAATCAGGCTTTCCATACTTTGTGACAATGGCCATAGCATCTTGATAATACTGCTGCATGTTTCGTACTCCACCCTGGAAACTTGAAGGCAGTATAACTGCTTTTCCTATCAGGTTATTACTCCCATGAACTTCCTCATCCCGTTCTATCGCATCCATTAAACCATTATATTTCTCTGATCTCAATGTTGACTGATTATTTTTCACCCAGTTCAAGTCGTTCGCCTCAGCTCTCACATAAGCATCCACCATGTATTGTTGTGTCAATTTTCCCGCACTCAATATCGGATTAAATTCATCATATCGAGGAGACAATCTGTAAGAGAAATATTCCTTTATACTTATTCTTTCTCTTGTCTGTGCCCCATTCTTCTTTACTCTTGCAATTGTGGTTGTCCATCCGTCGTCTCCTCCAGGAAACAGTATGGGGTATGTCAATGCATCCAGCTTTTCGTGTAGTATACTTACTCGTTGTATCCCTCCATTTGGGTTTAGAGAATCAGGTCTGAGATGTATAATTATATCTCTTTGAAGTGGAGGCTCTCCATCTTTTGTCTGGAAGACAATTGCCACCTCATTTCCAGTTGGACTATTATATCCTCTCTTGTCATTTTTTTTATCATGGACAATGGCTAATGCCAATTTAGTTGGTTCAATTCCTTCATTCTCTGCCTTCTCAATTGCTTCTCTCTCAACCTCATGTAACATCTTGAGGGCTTGTGCTATTGAATTGTTTTGCATTACCTCTCCAATTATCCTCATGATATTTTCATTACAATGTTTATTTTCGGGGAGACTCATGCGATGCTGTGCTGCTTCATCTGAATCAAGAATGTAAATTTGGGCAAACTTCCTCTATTCTTGCTCATTCGGGTGAAGTGTTCCAGTTCGGTGTACTATCTGTCCACACACTTGAAAGCAGTAGAGTCCATTTCCAGCTGGTGGCTTCACATTGGCACCTGTAGATGCAAATGCGAATGAACTGTTGTAAGATCGAATACATTTCATAAAATGTTTGCTCTCAGGACCTTCACCAGTCAAGAGGCACCGAAATGTTTCAGGGTAAGGCTTATACTTAGGCAGTTGTACTTGCCCCTTCTGGCAACATCTTGAGAATTGATCATGATGATTAGATGTCTTCTCCCCCTCAAAGTTAAGTGATAGGCAATGTTTACAAACAATATCCATTGGCCCAAGATAATTCTGTGGAAAATCGAACTCATTGTTTTCAGCATTCACTGAGACATTCTTAAATGCTAGGCGTGCGTTTTTCTCTGCATCTGTTTAACGCTGGCATCTATCATATTGCTGCTGTTCAGTTTCATTGGCTTGTCGCTGTCGGCGTGACTCTAATCTAGCTGATCGTTGTTCGTGAGATTCATTTTGTCTTCTATGTCGTCTTGCTTCTGTATCCCTGTGCAACATTGCAGATCTCAGTTCATCAATTTCATTCTGCAAGCTTTCACATGTTGATTGTGTTATCCTCTGTAATCTTTTCTGTGCACATCTCTCCCTTTGTCTCGCAGCAGCGGCAGCTTTACGTTCCTCCACAGTGGCGTATTTCTTTGGTGGTGCCATGAAATATTTCTATTATTAAAATATTACCTATATAATTTTCAAAACTATTTCAAACCTTATCATCTTATCGTAGTGGTTCAAACCTATCCATTTTTTCGTTGTTCGCCCCCAAGTGAACATTACAGGCATTCCGTGACAATAATAAATTCCTATTACAAATATACTGAATTATTTATATTGTTATATTGGGTATACCATTATATTGAACAAATAATAATTTATTAGCCAAATGAATAATAATAATTTAAATTGTTAATTTGAATGTTTGAAATATGACACACGATAGGGGTGCCTCTAGTGCCCATTTTTGGCATACCGTTACGCAGACAGATACCCAGAGCCGTAACTAGCCATTCCTGTGCTCTGTGCAAGAATTTGCATTTAGGCCCCTTAACTTATTTGGTTTTAGGA
>NW_019387841.1:0-8933 GCF_000671375.1 Centruroides sculpturatus | reverse complement strand
AATTATACGTGTTTTGGAAATGTTGAGTGGAATTAGTCTAGGAATCGATTAATTTTATGGAAGAAAACCTTTCAAACAGCCGTAGTCCGTAAACTGCACACGTGCCGGGCTGCGATTGGCTCGTGTATTTAAGGACTCGTAGGAAATGAGCTTCATAAAAACCGGAACTTATTTACCGCGTTATGGGGGGTCGACTGTACCAGCAAAATTGTCATATTCTTCCAAAACAATCGTCTCAGTATATATTGAGTGTATATTACTTTGTGCCAAAAACTTACAACTCTGATATTATTTACAAAGAATATTAAATTTAAAATTCAATAATTAAGAACGGCATAAAAGTTGCGCGTTATAAACTCAATTAGATTAAATTATAAATGTAAATGATTTTATCGCGGATTCGAACCAGCGTAATAAGGCTGTCGGCGCCAGGTCTTAATCACCACGCCCACCACTCTTCCGCGTAGGTATTAATTAGGGTTTCTCAAACGGGATCCCGGAATCCCGGTTGTTTTTTTAACCCGGGAAATTTTTCTTATCCCGGGAAATCCCGCAAATTTCTTAAAAATTCACTTTTTTTCTTATTTTGCGTTAAGGTTGAATTTTGCAAATAGAAAGCATAATTAACTCATTCACTGTCAGAATACATTTGTATTTATTAATTTTAAACCTACCTATTAGTTTTTTTTTAATTTTTGCTCGTTATAGCATATCACAAATGGTCAATAATCAATATATAGCTTATTTGTGGCATGACTATAAAAATTCTTTACTAGTCGGAACCTGTAATATCTGGAATAATTGTGCTTACGCCGTCTTGAGTCTTAACCATGCCCAGTAGCTTCAATAAATGCCTGACGCCAGATTGTGCAAATTGGGCAAGGATACAAACGAGTACAAAGTCTGCAAGTATGAAGTTTTTCTTCATAAACCTGATTATTAAAGCCAAATAAATTGCCGAATTATCGAGCTCTAAGCTCGATGCCGCTATTAAAGCAGCCAAGGTAGAAATATCAAGAATACTAGAGAGCGAAAGAAGTACTACAATCTCGAAAACGAACTCGAAATCTTCCAGGCTACGGGTGAAAAAACACATAATATCTGTCTTCTCTTAAATGTATTAAACACTATTCCAATCACATCAATTGAATCGGAAAGGGCATTCTCGGTGGCAAGACTTTTCATTACTAAAATAAGAATTAGAGTGAGTTATCGGAGTATTGACCATCTTTGCTTTTTAAAATCTTATAAAAGTTTGCAATATTTTGTATTATATTTTATTTAAAAAACGAAAATTACCTTCTAAATTAGAAGTTCATTTTTTTTTAACTTTTAACTCAATTCAAAACATTTTTTTTGTTGTTGTTGTATGCAGTTTCCAGCAAACTTTAATTAAACTATAGACCTTACACAGCATTATTAATATGATTTTGGAGGTTACAGAACTTTAAAATTACTTTAAAAAATGGAAAATAATTATATCATTTGATTTCAAGATATTTTATATACCTTAAAAATAATTAATTCTATCCCGGGATTTCCCAGGATCCCGGGAAACAGTTCACTTTTATCCCGGGATCCCGGGACAAGCAAAAGACCGGGAAATGAGAAACCCTAGTATTAATTGTTGTAGAAAAACTTTAATGGTGATTTCTGGAAAATTCCCGAATAGTGGGTCCCGCGGCTTGGATAGAGTTTAAGTACGAGTAAACAATGTACAGTACGGTCACCTCCCGGGTTCCCCCGGTTAGGGCCGACAAAGACTCGACCGTCTCCCCGGGGAGAAAAGAAAGCGGTGGCCAGTCGATTCTCCTCACCCCCGGATACAGGCCGCCACCGTATTATCGACACCGGCGACCGGACGTTTCGGAAGCCACCGATAGACAAACACCAGTTCGATATCGGCGGCGCTCTAACTTAGGGCAACCGAAGGGTGTAAACACGTTCTTTACGCGCAAACCGGGACCGGCAAAATTAAATACCGAGTCATTTTATGGGGACACGGGCGCTAGTAAGGGGGTACCCTACTCCGAACTCCGAAAGGGCCTTTACCCAAATACTTTTATAGTTAGTATTTTTAATATTTAACTTAGGCCTACATTAATATTTATTGGTATAAAAAAATTCATTTTTAACAAATATTTAATAAGAGGAAAAAGGGGAGGACACGTACATTTGTTCTATAACATTCGGCCTTTGGCAGAAAAGTGCGCGATCTAGCTACTTCGGCCCGTTGTTCGGAAAAGAACAATATCAACTGCCATCATTAGTCTGGCTCATTCAGAAGAATGGGATAATAAACAATGATTGGAAAATATTCAGACTCAATTGGGTCAAAATAATTTATCTACTAAATACGAATACGTATGTAATAAATTAAATCGATGCATTTTCGATTTAAAATAAATGAATTATAACAAAATACAAAAAGATTTTAAACAATTAATAAATATAAAATCAATTTTCTCCGAAATAAATAAAAAAACTAAAGTAAATTTAGAATGCTGGAGTCGGTCCGGCGGCAAAATATGCCTGGCCCAGGGGGGGGGCGAATAGACTTTAGCAATGGCCAGTCGATGTCGGCTTCCATCCGGAAACGTTGAAGGGAGAAGGACGAGCTGTAGCTCCGCTTTACTTCCGTTGTCTCTTTGTCCTACGGACCGAAACCTTTCGGATAGCGCGTTAGGAAAATGAAATTAGCGGCCGGTGGCCGGGAGGACTTCGATAGGAGAAAACGCGCCTTTTATTTTATTTTATAAGACCAATAAATACCGAAATAAATAATTGCCGAAACGCGCAACCCGTCTCATCTAGAAGAATTAAAAACAAAAACAAAGAGAAATTTAAAAAGTTTCCAGGACGGAACCACCGGTGACCGGAAGGTGACAGTCGATAGGGTGGATCGACGGCCTTAAGTTTGCCCCAAATATAATAACTTAGAATCGGCGCTTTCCGCGGAAACGAGGGACGATATTCCGTCGTCGGGCGATAACGACCGCTTCTTTCTCGAATAAGCCGGGAAAAGCCGTCTCCCTCCCCGGGGCGGAAAGATTTTAAACAGAAATCTCCGGTCTGGGCGGAATGTCGTCCCCAGACTTTTCCCCTCCTTCCCATTCGTCTGGGGTCGAGCCGAAGCGGCGGAAAGATGCGTGCTCCGGTTCCGAATCTGTCTCGTTTTATTTGGCCCGGTCGACAGGCGACGGCGCTCTCTTCTTTCCGCCGGGCTTATCTATTTCCTCGACTTAAATGCCGTAAAACCCGGTTCCAATCGAATCCCGTCGAAACCGGCGGCATTTGTCCTTTCGCCTCCTCCCGGCTGACGTCATCTTTCTCTTTTCAGCCGTCGATGTATTGGACGGAGTGTCGGGAAGAGCCCCTTCCGGGTCCCTGACCGCCGTGCTGGGTCCCTCCGGATCCGGGAAGAGCACCCTTCTGTCCGTCCTGAGCGGATACAGGTGAGTCTCCTCTCTTTTTGTCCTTCCTCTTCGGGAAGGAAAGGTCTTCTCTCTTTCCGTGGGGAAGGAAAAGCCGCGCGGCCTAAAGTATTCGCCACCCGGCCGTTATTTTCGTCTTTCTGTCGGCAATTCCGGGACCGCAATCGGAAAATCCGAAGAGGGAAGCGAAACTGGACCCGGCGGGAAAAGGAAGTATTTCCATCGGCCCAGTCCCTTTCCGCCGGGCGACGGCCTCCTCGGGCTTCTCCCTACGAAACCCTCCCGAAAGCTAGCAAAGAAAGAGAAAAGGACCGCGCGTGGAGGGAAAAGAAAAGGGCGAATAAAGTGCGCTTTACGGGAATTTCCAGTCGTTTCGAAACTTGCCATTGGCCAAATGCAGCATTCCCGAAGAAAACTTTTAAAGAACCCGGGCATCCGCGCTTAGCCGGGGCAAGACGGGTGGCGGCCGCCGCGCCTGCGTATTTGGGTCTGGCGCCGCCGGGCGGAACGAACGAAAAATGCCGCCCGATACCGGTTACCACCGCTTTCCCCGGTCCGGTTCGGCGGCTTCTTTGGCACGCGCTTACCGGGTAATAACAATGGCCATTGTCGGACTGGCCCGCTCCCGTCTGGGCGCAAACGTTCCCCGGCCCGACTTCCGACCGCGGACGTTAAGGCTTTCGTTCCCGCTCCTTAATGCTTCCGCTCCGTCCACCCGCGCTCGGCTGGGCTTTTGAAAGGTTAACTACGGGGACGTCGTACTTTTCTCCTTTTCGCTGGGCTTTTTTCGTCCGTCGACGGTAGAAATGCGGCCGTCGGCCTATCCATTTTCTCTGGGGTTTGAAACTTGCTTACCGACCTGGTGCTCTATGTCCTTACCGTAATGCATCCACCTTGTCCGCCTCGCCAATCATTAGACGCCACGTTTTTTCTTACTCGTTTTAAAGTGGGAAAGGAAAAATTTGTCGGTCGTCTCCACCTTAGCCCACGGCGCTCCCCGTCGTCCACGCGCTTGTTTCGTCCCCTAGATTTACTGGCCCACCTCGGGGTCGATTGCGCCTACTTCGGGGACCACCGGTTTAAACGACGATCACTTACTCGCCCGGTCTCTCGCACGCCGAAAGTGTCTCTTTTCCGCCGAGTCCCGCCATCGGCCCGTGATTAAGTTTCGAACACATTTGGCGCGTTTTTGAGTAAGAAGAAGGAAAGAGGTCGGGATCGGACGGCCGACCGCTATGGAGAAAGCGAAAGATCCTCCGAACCGTCTTTGCCACTATTTAATAGGAAAATATATGGACGAAAGATTTGTGGTGGTCGGTAACCGATATATTTATCGAAAGGTTTCGACCGACGCGCTTGGGGAACAGTAGCTTTTCTGTTTTTTCTGAAGAAGATACCACCGACGGACCCGACGTCTCCGGCGCTGAGGTTTACGGACGATCCGAGTCTATTTTACCAAAGGAGAAAACGAAGTAGGCAAATACTTGGACGTTTACCAGAAGACTGTAGAATAGAAAACGGGTCGACTCGTCCGTACAATTAGCACGGACGATACGTAAGCCAGAAATGAAAAAAAGCGCGGGGGTGAATTATCGGCCCGTAAAGTTCCGAACAAAAAGCAGAAGTGGAAACGACGAGTCGGACTTAAGAAAGCGTGGCGTATGCTACGGCATTCTATTCTTCTGGCACAATATTGAAGAAAATTAATATTCCCCAGTATTGCAACTTCTTATACAATTAATCGAACACCTGGCGAAAATAAAAGGATTCCGTACGAAATGCGGCCGCAAAAGACGGCGCGGGAAAGACGTCCGAAAGTGTTGGAATCTTCACTCTGGCGGGTTACGGCGGAGGCAGAAATTCCAGTCCCGGAAACAAAATGTGCGGTGTCTGACCCCAACGAACACGGGCTAGGCGCCGCGGCGCGTGTAAATCCGGCAACGTAGGGGCCAGACAATCCCAATTCAGATATAGAGTCAGTGTCGAGTTAAAAAGTCACCGACTGACCGTACACGCGGGAACCGGCGTTGTCGATTTCTCCGCCCCCAGCACCTTTTTCGTCGTCCGTGCCTCAAATTTATAAATAATCTTTATGAAATTGTCTAGCATAAATTATGATTCTCGTATTTCTCTCCTTTTTGCACTTTTATTTCATGTTTTTTCTTTTCGTTTGACTCTCCAGAAAAAAATTATTATACTTTAATAAAGAAAGAAAGAACATTTTCGATTAAACAATTGTATTTGTTGTCGAAAGCCTACGTTTTTCGCTCTTTCGCCCTATTCCTGGCTAATGGTATGTCTTTAATTCTTCGGATAATTTCTTCTTTATTCTGGAAATTTTCGAATAAGGAGGGTGCGCGTTGCCACCCAGCTTCCTTTATAAAACGATTTTCGTTAAAAGTTTTCCCGTATCCAGCCATAGCTTTCGAAGCTCGATAACTAGCGGCGGTAGTGTTTGATCGAGTTCCGGTATATTTCATTGGGGACGTAGCTCGGGCGTTTTTACTTTGGAAAACACCCGATATGTAGGCCTATACTCCTTTTACTCTTCTTCGCTTCGATTTGTGGTGGGTTTCGTAACGTGGCTTTACCGACCATCTTCTACAAACCGCCGTCCCCCAACATAAAATAGCTTTACTGTCCTTATTAATCGTAGCACCAAATTTGAAATTCTCCGCTACTACCTCTTTCTGATAATTTCGATTTTTCACCCAACTAGCCGTAATAAGAAATTCCAAGAAAATAATTTAAAAAATTATATTTGAATTTAAAATATAGGCCTATGTATAAATGCAATAATTACCTTAAAATAAAATCGTAGTGTTTGTAAATAATTATATTTAACGCGTCGACGATTAAAGTTTTAAAACGACGCGGACGAATGCTGGGAATTACAAAGAATAACGGCTGGTTGGCAATCGAGTCTGTTCCGGTGACGGAGCAAATCCATGCCGCTAAATGACATTTTATACTCGCTAGATATTCGCTACCGTAAATTTAAATCATAAATTACTTTTAAACAATGTATTCTCCAATTCTAATTCCTTTTCATAATTTATAAAATAAAATTTCGTTACGATTAATAAACAAAATCACGTATTTTGTGCGCGCCGCGGGGTGGTACGGCTTCGTTTTATGCTTATAAAAAATTGCCAGGAAACAAAGGAATTTTATTGGAAACGTCACTCGGACTTACGGAAGCTCAAATTTACGCCAATTAAAAGTTTTTATAGCCTAACGATTTTTCTCAATGGCGTATCCAAAGCGTCGGTTGGCCGAATCGTACGTCATTGTTTTACCTCTCGAAGTAACAATACAATTATTAAACAATAACAACTGAGACGTAAGAGTAAAAGTTTAGGGCAATTTACACGACGTTCGAAACTTTTCTCGGCAGTTTTTTTCGGCGCTTAAAAGCCAAATGTAAAAACCCAGCCGCTTCCGAGCGCCAAACAAAAACTGCCGAGAAAAATTTCCACCGCGGTTTAAATTGTCGTAAACTTTTGCCCGGCCAAATCTCAAATGTCTTTCTTGGCATTTAATATTTCCGCATTGGTTTGTATGCTTATTTATCCGACATTCCGACAAACTGAATATAAACGAATCCCAGGTGACCGGAAGTCTGTCCGGCCAGTCCGAATTTGTGTTTTCCGCGCAAATAGTTTCTGCCAGTATTCGTTACCTTCCTTTCTCGCCTGTCGGCCTTTTTCCGGGTCGATAGCCGGAAGAAGCCGAGAGGCCGGGCAGCAATTTTTTAAATCATATTTTAGTTTATTTATTTTAAAATATATGCTCTCCGCTTCGAATTCGTACATTAGCGTCTTCCCCGGTAAACTATACTTTTCCTCGGAGAATACGGTGGTGCCGGTGATCTTTAACTGCCTCGGGGGAGTTTCGAATTAAAATAATGCGACTTCCGGTTTAAGCGGGAAGTTTGTATGTAGTTAATCGGGGCTCCCGCCTCTAGAGATAGATGAAATCCGACCCTATCGGATCTCGGATTTCGTCTAACTTGGTAGCGGAGATTACCGAAGGACAGACGGACCGAGAAAAGTACGACGTAGGTGTACGATGTTTCGAAATGGAAGCCCGATAACGTCCGTTCCGTCAACTACAATTTTACCCAGGCCGACGGGTGGTAAAGGTCTGACGTCCTCCCGGCCTAAGCTTCCCGCATTTAATTTCTTCCTCCTTCCTCCACGCAATTTCTACGGCCAGTCGACTGCGGAAGGCGTTGCGGTTTCTGCCTTTTGGATTTATCATCCCCGGCGCGGAAAGGCCGGGCTGCCGGTCCAGTCCAACGACGGGAGTATTTATTCTCCGCGTACTCGGGACGGCCTTAAATATATCGTGGGAAAATGTAATATTTTCCACCGGCCTAGACGAATAAGTACGGAAGAAGCGTTGTCCATCTCGGCTGTTTTTTTCCATTGGCTATTAATTTTTGGCAAACATCTTTAATTTTTCGCTTCGCGCCATTTAAAGCAATTTCGAAATTTGCCATCCGTCCCCTTTCTCCCGGGATACGGGCAACGGTAGAACGAAACTCGCAATTCTTTGGATTTTCGTCCCGTAAGTGGAAAAGAGCCCTCCGGGAAATCGACCACGTCGTTCCCATAAAAACGAAAAAAAGTAATGCGCAAATTTGCGGAAGCGAGCTTTAACCAGCGGGCAGTGGCAAAGCGGAATACTAAACTAAATCATCGGGTAGGCCTAAAGTTGGTAAAGAACTTTTAGGAGGAATGAAAATTATTCACCTCCGAAAAAGATTTCTTCCAATAGACGATTGGTAATTTGGAAAAAATTACACCCACCGGCAATAGGGAGAATCCGTATAAATCACTCTTGGAACGTACCGTAAACTGCCAACATAGTTAGGAGGCGACTAGAGATAGCCAAACGCTACAGGCGCAACTAGCAGTTAAATTTACACCTCCCCCGGCACTTCCGGGAAACTAAACTCCGTTGGCCGACGCTACGGACGGTCTTCCGTCCAGATATAAAATAACATTGGGAGTCGGACTTTTTCCATCGGCATGGCCGGACGGCTTGTAAGATGTTGGCACCGGGCCGACTGCTCGGCCTCTTACTTTCCTTCTTTCCGATTCCTTCTCCGTGACTAGTGCCAACGGACAGTGGCCACGGTACCCGAAAGTTATTACCCACCGGGTTACCACGGGCGCAGCTTAACGAACCGGCCGGCTACCGACGGACGGCAGCGGGTGTATTACGCCATCCTCCGTCGGCTTTTTCCGCCGGGCGTATTTTTTACGCGGAACGTGGACACGATTTATTTTATGTAAAAATGCGCGTAAAAGGGAAACAATGGTAACAATATACATATACAGTTGTCCCTGGATAGTCCGACGTTTTTTAATCCGACATGCTCAGTAGTCCGACGCACCTCCCGTCAAGGTACCCGTCCCCGTTAAGGCTGCTATACACCATGGGTTAATCCTTTGAGACTGCCTGTCCTTGAGGAACTTCCGAATTTCCTAT
>NW_019387840.1:0-9221 GCF_000671375.1 Centruroides sculpturatus | reverse complement strand
TAGACCCAGGTTGTGTTCTGTGACTCTGAAACTAGGTATGTTGTGAGGATTGAACTTGTTCTATTTAATATGTGAAACGTTGCCAGTTGTTTTATTATTATTGCATTTAATTTTATTTAAATAAAAGTAAAAACAACTTAGAATTTAATTATTAATAACGGTGGTAAAGTAGCCCGATTCATTACGGCGATCATTTGGCTTAGTAAAAACATAAAAAAAACTGGTAATGTGTCGTGTTCTTGCTATCGTCTGCATATTGGGAATTAAAATTTACAAGTTCAATCTTCACAATACACCAGTTAGTTCAGAACTATGCAGCTGGGCCTACATTAGTTAAATTCAACCACAGACGAACTTTGTGCAATTAATTTCCGTTTGACAGTATTATAGACCCAAAATTTTGCAACATACTGTATAACCAGTACACTATACACTGGTGTCCTATGACACACGACTTATGAGAAACCATTTATACACAAGTTGTTACTCAGTACTCAATCTTCTTAGACAGCACAGGTTCTCGCTAAATAATTACAAAACACGAAATGGCGTAACCTAGTGGCTGATGTGTGGCAAAAATGACTTTATACAAAATAGTTTAGAGTACATTTAGTCAAAAGTGTTTTTTTAGTGGTTTATGAAGGTCCTGATGCAAATCGATCAAACAAACCAATTTTCGACTAAACATTTTGCATAAAGACATTTTTTACCAAAGGGAAGCGATCCGTCAACTCAAATATGCCTAAACCCACTGGATGGATTCTTGCTTAAAGGGCAAAACATGTTCTTGCGCGTTGAGTTGCCAGTGTAGTGGAAAACCCGCTAGATCGAGCGAGAATATCGAAATTTAGCCAAAACACCGACGGGTAGTAAAACGTTCAGTGAAAATTTTTCGACAATGGAAATATAGCAGGGTAAACATTTCTTAAATAGTTTTATCACTCACACAAAAAATATGAGGTAACTAAGACTGGGCAGCATAAAATCTGGTGAAATCGCCATGGGCTTTGTCATCATTTTGCTTTATTTTCTCAGTTTTTGGTTTCTTGTCATAGTCCAGCAGCGAAAGAGTAGATATAAGTCGGTCTGTGCGGAAAGGCTCCGCGCATTGGACTAAAGGAGATACGTGGGAGTCGACGCACGGATCACGGTAATAAAATTATTTATGATACAGATAGTATAAAAATGTAAAAACAAAGCAGCCGGAAGAGGCCAGATTCACACCTCTCCTTCCATCCCTTTCACATATACTCTTTTGCAACATGGACTACAATAACCGAACCCGAAAATACGTGCTAGGCGAAAGCATAGAACGATAGGAACAGTAATTTTTCGGTTGAAAAAATTTCTAATATACTTATGTTGTTAATGCATTTATCTTCCACTCCATACTATAACAAAAAGTATTGTAAAAATTGAAAAACCCTTGAAAAACTAAAAAGTTAAGTTCCAAAAATACATCAACCATTATAAAAGACGGCTTTGTATTTTGCTAGCGAGTTCCAAATTGTATCATTCCTTTTCCACCACACTTACAATAAGAGTTTATTTTTTTCAAATTAGTCTGTTAATTAATTATAAGTGCATTTAATTTTCTGAAGTACAGTCGAACCGCCCCATAACACTGTTGACAATTCCATTTTATATGAATTCCATGTTGTACGAGTCACTTAGATTTTACAAATACGCGAGCCATCCACAGCCCGACACACGTATTTGTAAAATCTAAGCGACTCGTACAATGTGGAATTCATATAAAATTGAATTATCAACAGTGTTATAGGGGGGTCGACTGTACTCGTAAATGCAATAATACATTTTGGCATTTGCGGACGCAGGCTGCCGGAAACGCGGTGAAGAGAGCGACGGACAACCTGGTGAAGGCGGCGCAGCAGGCGATAGAACACGACGAGGAGCGAAGTCTGATCATCAACAAGAGGATGGTGGGAGGAATCGCTCAGGAGATCGTGGCCCGGGAGGAGATCCTCAAGAAGGAAAGGGAACTGGAAGAGGCCAGGGAGCGTCTGGCCGCCATCAGGCGGGCCAAGTACGGAAACAGACCGGCCGACGACTACCACGGTTACGGTTCNAAGTAATCCTGACCTTATCAAATTTATGTCTTTTGATATGAATTTAACTGATAAAGTTAATAGCAAATACGCTCCTTTAGTTGCAGTGGACGTCGAACGTTCGTTCTCATTGTATTCACCGATATTGAGTGATCGACGTCATAGTTTAAGCGAGGATCATTTGAAATATCTAAGTGTGATTCGTTTTAACTCGTTTTTGAAAATAACTGGCGATTTTTTTGGGCGAATTTAAGGCAAAAAATTAGCGATTTTTGCCACGATTTTAGGCCCAAAATCTGGCGAAAACTTTCGGCTCTACTTATTATAGAATTCCTTGATTGATTTACTCTCTGACAAGAGAGAGAATCAATACAGATTGATCTCTGATGTCTAAACACCCCTTACATAAGCAAGTTATATGGTAGATAGAATTCTGCTCTTGACATAATTTACGTAGATCTTCCCTAATATTTAAATATTTCGATTTGACTAGTAAATAATAACTATTCGGGCGAAGTTGAATATAAAATATTTTTAATGCAAACGGAATATGAAAGTAAACATATTCATTCGAAAGAGGGAAACTTAGATTATCAATGTACCACGGATGAAATTTAGAGCTCTGCAATTTTACCATTTCTTGATTAACATGTTTTCTACTAGAATGGAATGTCCAAATTTCCAATCCGCTTCAGAGTTATTGAAAAATATAGGTGAAATTCCATATTTGCCAGCATTTTGATAAATTTATTGTACCAAATATTTAAGTTATTTTTCTCGGATAACCTTTTTAAGTTTTTTTAAAATGGTGTTTACCAAAGTATTTTGGCTATTAATCAATCTTTTATAAAATTTTAAAATTCTTAATATTAGAAAAGGCTCCAATAGTAATCAGTTTGTATNAACGGCCGTGCTACGAAATTCTCTTCTGTACGTCATTTCCGTTTAATAAAGGCTTGATTTCGTTTGTACTTCGATTTTACCACATTTATTTTCGGCCAAAGTGACCACGTACGCGACGTTACGCGGCGGATAAAGATCGGCAACCGCATTGGCGATTTTTTCGATAAATTTTTTCAGCCGCGGCGCGACGTGGCGCGGTGCGACGCGCACGCCGAGGAAACCGAAACGGAGCTGCGCGCGGTCAAATTTTAAGAAGAAAAGCCGACTGGAATACCGGAAATGGAAGGAAAGGCGGAAGTTTCCGCGAAAATAATCGTCTCGAAAAGACATTTACGTCGTTAATTAGTTAATTAATTAATTAACAATATTATAATTTTTAATAAAATCTCGCGACACGTGATTTTTATTATCCGAGGAGAATAAAATTAAATAATCCATTTTATGAAGAAAATTTAAAGAAAAACTACAAAAACAAAATACGAGTTTTTCTCTGGAAAATAAACAAACTTTCGACGAAAATGTAAGCATTTTATTACAATTTAAATACTTCGATAAATACGCGCGATAGAGACCACGTGACTATGGCGCGACGTAAACAAGAACCACGTGGCCGCGGCTAATTTACATATCCAGGCGGCGATAATAAAAAAGAAATTTTTTTCGAACGATACCAGAATATTATTTATCGAAATAGCTTTTTATATTATTTACGTAATTAAATAATTTTAAAAAAGCGAGCGGAATTCGACGTTTTCTGCGGCGTGTCTCGTCCGATAGTCGGCAGTTGACTCGTCTTCGCCAAGATCTTGAGCGGGAAAAGGCAAGCTGTAAGGTTAAGTTTAGTTATTTTGATGACGCCGTTCTTGTACTTTTCGACTTGGGTAATGTAAGTATGTCCTATTCGTTCTGTCCCTTCTCGACTTCGCAATAAGTGAATTTCTTTACCGCGTTATCTGTGCTTTTTCGGGCACTTGTGTAGTTTAGAGGGTACGTCTGTTTGAAAGGTTTTCTTCCGTAAAATTAATCGATTCTACACTAATTTGAGTCGAACATTTCCAAAACACATAATTTTTTGAGAATAATCCATATAAAACATGCTATAAACAAAAAATTATAGGAATACTTACCGAGTGCGCACCGTTCGAAGACGCCATTGCGTAAGCTTGTTTTCGTCGCGGAGTGGCTCATCGGACGCGTACGAAGCTTATCACGTGACATTTGGTTTGCTATTCTGTCACGTGACTACTCATCTCTGACGCGTTTCCTGGTAAATTATTCTTTCTGCGAAAAATTCACTGAACTTTGGAGACATCATTAATAGATATATTAAAACAACATTCCATTGTAAATATAGATTAAAATCAACATAATAACGTACGATAATGTGATAAATTAATAATTCTGCTTTACTTTTAAATGGCCTAATCTCTTTCGTGTTGTAAACAAAATTGTATAATATTTATTTACATCAAGACATTACACATCTTATGTTGCATCTGATTAATATTTATCATAATATATGTCAGGATAGAATTATTGTCGTTAGTGAGTGGTTTTTCCTTTGTTACTTCATATAGTCAATAATAATAATAGTAAGTTGTTTCTAATTACAATAAAAATACTATAGTATATTATGAGCTATCACGTGATGTCTCCAAAGTTCAGCGAATTTTTTGCAAAAATAAGTTATCGGGAAACATGTCAGAGATGAGTAGTCACGTGACCGAATAGCACCGACACATTGGAAGCGGACGCGTACGAAAAATGTGCCGTTCCGCGACGAAAACAAGCTTAAGCAATGGCATCTACAAACAGTGCGTGCTCAGTAAGTATTCCTTTAATTTTTTGTTTATAGCATATTTCATATGGATTATTCTCAAAAAAATTATACGTGTTTTGAAAATGTTAGTCAAATTAGTCTAGAATTGATTAATTTTATGGAAGAAAACTTTCAAACAGATGTACCCTCTAAACTGCGCATGCGCCCTTTTTTGGTATAAATAATATTTATTATACATTATCTGAAAGAGAACTTCTGTTAACTTTGACCCTAAATAATAGTTAATGTGTTTGTGATTTAAAAACAAAAAACACATCGAATCTACCACAATTTAAAAAATTATCATCTAGTGTTACCACCCGTCAGGTTTTCACGTGGACAGTTTGGGAATTGATTCACTGTCCGAGTGAACTATTAATTTTGTCCAGGAATTTCGTAGAAATTGTGAAATTATGATGAAACAAACTTCTTGCAAATATTTTTACAAATTTACACTATTTTAATAGCAAAAGAACTCGCACTCACTGAAACTCATCTGCAATTCTGCCGTGTTAGTCTGTTTATGCCGATGTGTGGCGCGCAACCTGTCGACTTTTTTTTTCTTTGTTTATACCATCGTACACATCTGCAATAGAGCTAAATTATCTGTACCTGTTCTCTCTTAATTTAGGTTAATTACGTTACTTCTACACAAGTCTCTAATTGTAACTGACTTAGAACCAGGGGCGTGCCATGACATTTGATGATAGGGAAGCTGTGTTTTTGTAACAAGCCGACTTCCAGGGGCAATCAGTCAGTGATGGTCTAGGGTCCATTCGTATTCGTTTGTTCGATAAGCCAGTAAAAACATAGACTTCTCTAAATGTATTTTTAATTAATAGATTATCTAACACTATTATATTGAACTTGCTTATTTATTAACTCCGTTATATTAGATTTAATAGATTCTCTACGCCCTCTAAATGCCAATTCTCGCTTCGATAACATCTACTAATTAAAATATAATATATCTATTAGCCGCAACTATCTCGTTATAATTTTCAATATATATTTTATATTGTGTACTGTAATAATGTTAAATTCTATTCCATTTTGCTTTCCAAATTGCTTCAATTTTACGAAAGATTCGATGTGAGATTTAGGATTTTCGTGTCTTTTGCCAGCTTTACTCAAATTATTTAAATCGTCAAAGCCAATCTCATTCTACACACTAATTTTATTTGAAAATAGTAGGCAAGGCCAACAAAACAAATTTTGCATTTTTATGCATCCACAAAGCCATTTTATATCTTCATAAATTTTATCATGAAAATGTCGAACAAATTTTTTCTTTTTCATTATATGGTCTCGAGCCAAAACTTTTTGAAATAAATTTTCGATATCACAATTACATTCTAAATTGCTAGCTATAATATAAGGGCTAAAATTAAAAATAAAATTATAAAAACTTACTTGTTAAAATAAAATGTGTGATGATATACAATTATACATACCTGGTACAAAATATTCAATTGTATGAATATACTTTTAAAGAAAATTATAAATATAGTTTTGTGAAGAAACGTACATAAAAATAACATAAAATAGTCTTTACTTTTTAAATATTAAAACAATCCATCTAGTTAAAATTGCTCCCTACCAGTGGCTCGTGGATGGAATCGGAGACGGTCTTGGTAGGTGTGCGGTGTGTGCATGCTTACCAAATCCCGAGGGTGCCGATACCGGTTAATGTCAAATGCCTCTTTTGTCTCATCACTAGTATATCTCAAAGGACGCGACAGGGTTGTTGTAAATTTTAAACGTTTCTCATAGTAGCTGCAAAAATCTAAATTTGTTAAACTTAAAAGTCATTTGTTTTCTAACTAATTCGTTTTAAGACCAGGTGTCTATGGAAATTTCCAAAATTTACAACTTTTAGTCACTTTCATTGAACTGGAAAAATTTCTACCTTTATTACGTCTAATATTATGAAGAAATCAGTCCACACTGTACTTGGTTAAGCTTTTGTTTAAGTAAAATTCTGGCTCTTTCAGCAGGGTTTTATTTGTGTCCCATTCCCTAAGCGCTTAATTATTTAACTACTACTTAAGTAGAAATAAGTTGAAACCCTTTGTACTCAAATATTTTCTAGTCTCGGGAAAAAAGTGGAGAGAGAAATTTTTACGACAATGGATACGTAAATCGTAAATTTAAGGAAAATAAATTCTAGAGCTTTTTCTGTACCTTGTGCATCTCTCTCGTTCATTAAATTTAGTTGTAAATGATGCTGTCGAAGTAACAGTTAATTTTTTAAAAATTATACAAGAATTGTACACGTTTTTTTCTATATCCCCTTAAAGATGGGANCATTCATTAAATTTAGTTGTAAATGATGCTGTCGAAGTAACAGTTAATTTTTTAAAAATTATACAAGAATTGTACACGTTTTTTTCTATATCCCCTTAAAGATGGGACGTACGAAATCATAATATCACCGGTTTAACATTGAAATCTGCGAGTGATATAAAATCGGAGAGCGGAATAAATATATCAAATATTTTAATGGATTTTTTTAAACTCCTGCCAACTATACAGAACTATTATATACGTTACCGGCAAAGTATGAAAAGCCGGCATTATATAGAATACCTAGGCATTGTTTATAATGCCCGGCGTTTTTAGGCAATGTATGAAATATGAGAATTATTACATACTTTCCCTACGCATTGTATATAATACCTAGGCATTCTATAGAATGACAAATGCTATTTAGGCAAAGTATGAAAAAAGGTCCTGATAAGGCTATTATGTAAATGACGTGCATTCTTCAAAAATACAAATGTTATTCTGAAAAAATAATGAGAGTGCCATTAAAAAAATTTATTCAAAATACGTAAAGAAAAATGAAAGTCGTACAAAAAATTTATGCCTTTCTTATTAAGGGAAACAAAATTTTCATATAAAAAATAAGAAATTAAAATTAACCTACATGTTGCAACATGGTAGGCTCGAATGACATTTTGAATTACATTTCATTACATTTTTTACGCAAAGACATTTCATATTTTGGCACTGTTTTACACATACATTTGACGAATCCTTGGTTGCTTCCACTGGACTGAGCAATTGCAACTGACTGGGGAAGAATTTCATGGTCAGAAATATATCTTCAATTCTAAGCAAGTTCTTAGGGCATGAAGTGAATTGTGATCTTGCATATACTTGTTTTAAAATTCCTTCAGAAGTTCAAAGTCGGTAGAAACCTTCTCTGTCACACTCATTACAACTGCCAATATATTGTGCGAATCACTTCGCCCCTTGTCGACGTCAGGAATAGGAACTCGCACAGTAGTTCCCAAAGAAGCAGTGGGAATTTATTTTTCCAAATTCATTTTCATTTTTTTGGCTTGTATTTCCAGATTGATTTTAGAATTTATTTTACCTTCAATAGCATTTTCAGTTTTGAAAGAAAGGGTGCACAAAATATCCATTTCATCATCATTACTAGCATGGCCACAGAAGGTATGAATTTTTTGACGACATTTTTTGCATGCAAGTGCATCACTCGTTTCTTTAAACACACACAACAGGTATCAGAAACAGAAATCTCTTCAGTAAGCGTGTCTTCATCATATTGGCTTAATCCACTAACGATTATAATCTCATCCATGTTTTTTAAAACAGGCTCTTTTTCTTGCATAATCTGATTAGTTTCACCTTTTATTGTTTTGACGCTTTCTATTACTTTTTCTAGCTGCTCCTCTGTATTTGTCTTTTAAAACATCTGGTAGAAAAGACGATGTAAGCCCTACTTTAGGTTTGCAGCCAAAAAGAGCTTCATATGGTGTTCTTTTAATCCCAGAATGATAAGCTCTATTTTTCATAAATTAAACGAAACGTAGTCCTTCACTCCAGCGGTCAGATTTGTTATCCTGCATCCAAGTACAGAGCATATTTTCGATATCTTGATTAGCTCTTTCGACACTACCCTGGCTTTGTGAATGGCGAGGCTTCCCGTGGACGATCTTCAGTGCTGGCCAAAACTCCTTCAAGCTGGTCACCACATTATTGGCAAATTCCCTACCATTGTCAGACTGTAATATAGATGGCGCTCCAAGCAACGAGAGTATGTCCACTAGGTTGAAGGCTACTTCTTCAGCTCTTTTTGACGTTAGAGACTTAAGAATCACAAATTTTGTGAGATGATCTTGGTACACCATAATAAATTTGTATTCTCTATCTGGCTGAGACTGAAAGTCAATAAGATCTACCTGATAACAGGAATTAAATTAGGAAAAAATCACAGGTTTCACAACAATGCCCTTTTTAATATATTTGTTTTTTCTGGCAAGGTTCACAAAGGTGGATGTACAGTTCAATATCATGACGTGTAACATTATTCTATCACGTCCTCCGTGTCCAATAGCCAAATGAGCTTCATGAAGTACGTGAAATAACTGAGTCCGTGACGTAATACTGTATAGTACTGA
>NW_019387839.1:5662-8909 GCF_000671375.1 Centruroides sculpturatus | reverse complement strand
TAAAAGTACACTGGTATGCAAAACTTAAGCAATGATTGTTTTTTTTTTTTTTTTTTGCTGTAACTCCACAAGAAATCACCTGGGAGACATGAAATTCAGAATACAGAGACAGTATTTTGTACTTAAAGGATGAAGAAAGCATACTAGTGCAAAAATGAATAGAACACATACAGTATGTAATCAAAGCCTTCTTTTTATTGTAGTCTTGTACTGTGCGTGCTGTTCTTGCATATGAATCACATTTCAACTGAAATGGGTGTTCATTGTACTGATTGCATTTGTTTGATAATAACTAACTACTAAGCCCTTTTCTACAATTTCATAGCTGTCTGCTTAAAAATTACATTGTTGCTTAAGTTTTGCATGCCAACATATATAAAAATTATCTGTAAATTCTAATTTCAATAATAAAACTTCTCTTCAAATCCAATGTTCTTAAAAATTTTTTGAATTGTCTTTTATATTGAATATTGAAATATAATTAACTAAAATACATGACAATTCATTATTATATTAGATGTTAACTCAAAAATATATTAAAAGAGAGCAATTTCATTAAGAAATAATGAAATTGCTCTATAATAATGAAATACTAATAATGAAATAAAAATGAAAGCCTATCTTTAATCTAAATTTTTTAATTTATATAATAATTTATTTTTATGAAAATTATAAATTACCTTCAATGGCACTAACATTCTGCTGGTAATCAATAATCTGTGGAGCACTTTCTTGATTTTCTGGTATAGCCTTTAATGGAGTTGATGGTTTATCTGCCAACTCCTGTAATTCTCCAACACTATTAGAAAATAATTGAGTTTTAAGTTTTTAATTATTATAAAATTTTTAAAAGTTAAAAATCATATATAAAAGATGATACTAAGAAAGTAAAATAACTAAGTTAAAACTAATTTTAAAAAATCCTTTACATTAGTTACATAAAAGATTAATAAAAAAAAGTCACCAATGATTAGGTGACAAGACATCCTCTTTTTTTTAAGTTTTTATCCAGTGTTTTGGTAGATTAAATTTTTTAAAACTCTAGAAATGACTTTTTTTATTTGCACATTTGGGCTGAAATTTTTGATATTTTAGTATGTTGTATAATCTTTAATCATAAGATTGCAACAATGCTTTCTCTTTCTAATCAAGCAACTAAAACCATCAGTAAGAATTTTCTACAGGTTTTTAAAATTATCTCACTCCAAGTAATAAAACTGATGTTTTCAAAAATTAAAACAAAGATTTGACAAAGAAGCAAAAATACAGATTGGGTCCTAATTATGTTCTTTATTTTATTTTACAGCAATCATATTGAAATTTATAAACATGATTAAAAAACATATTCCAGGGAAGGATTTTGAGTTTCATTTTATTTCAATATGGCAGTCTGTAATGTCAATGCACATTCTCTCACAGCATTTTGTTTCCTCAAAGACTTTCAAAAACATTTCTGGTATCATTAAATGCACAGTTACCACAACTCTTTCCAAAAAGCAACTTCATCACATAAATGTAATCTTTTACAAAACCCCAAAGAAAGAAATCCAAGGGATAATGTTGGGCAATCTGGGAGGTCATCGGATATTATTATCCAATCCAGTGAAAAAGTTATTTATTGTTTAGAGTTGCACAAACCTCTCAGGAACAATAAGCTGGAGCTTCATTTAACTGAAGGATGACTATTACTGAGCAAATCTTGTTGTTGCATGTCTGGAAGGACAATTTCAGTCAGAACATCACAAGGTGTTATATTTGAAATCCTTCTATGGGATATGTTTTGTAATATCATGTAATTTAATTTGTATGGCTTTCAACACAATTGCTTTAAAACAAAATAGTGGAGATAATTATAGCCCACTCCATATTTATGAAGAAGTTTCGTTGTCATATGAATCATCTTATGGATATTTAAGAAAATGGATTCAAACGTTTGATAAATTTGATTGTTTTAAGTAACTGAACTTAAAAGATAATAATAAGTACAGTAATATTGTAAAAAGTATAATGTATTTATAAGATAAATCAATTTATATAAATGCTATAAAATGTTATAATTATAAACAACGCTTTTTGCCCACGACTATAAATTAGACAGAATTAGATAACCTAATAAATAGGGTATAACAATTTGCAGGGCTTATCACACCAAGGCCGACTGAAAAAAAAACCAGAACTTTTATAAAAAAAGGGTTGGTCTTTAATAATCACATTTCAAATTTAGGTAAGTATGCATTTCGGGTACAAGGACCCCTCATCAGCTTACAAACACATGGTAACAACGTAACAAATACAACACCAATAACCAGCCAATACAACGGGATAACCAACATATGCAGTGCACTGCATTTACAATTTCTCAATGTAACCCATACACTAAAAACTAAAATATCAAGTATAAATTAGAATACAATGACAATGTGGTATAACATATTATCTGGGACCAGTAAATGTCTTAGTTTCTCCTACATTTTCCAAATTCTGGTAGACTGTTACACTATTAATAATAAATATTGTTAAGTATATTAAAACACACAAAAAGAGGGAAGAAAGCTAACAATGAACTTACTCTTTTTAAAACCAATTGGTCTCCAGATTTTAACAGAAACAAAATACATCTGATCTATAAGACTTTGTGAAGTTAACTGCTCTGTCACAAAGCATTTTCACAAAGTGATGTGACTATACTCCCACATCTGTTCAGCATCTGTTTCAAGGTTAAGTGAAAACGATGTCAATCCACCCCTCGTAGCTTCAGTCCCACATTGTTATTAATTCTGATGTCTTCCTGTATTTTCAGAATTTCTAGGTGTTCCTGTAGTCTTCTTTTTAGTTGATTGTTTTCTGTCATAATACACTTGATACTATCTTTTAAAATTTCACAACCTTCAGTGTTGCAATGTTGTGCCACTAATGATGATATCAAATTATTTTTAATGGCATATATATGTTCTTTAATCCTTGTCTTTAATTTTCTTCCAGTTTCCCCTATGTATCTTTTTTTATGTGAACAACTGCAATCTAATGAATAAACTACATTATCTTTTTCTAAATCATTATGTTCATTAATTTCATATTTACTGTTAAACAATTTTGCTATGGTTCTTGTGTGGTTTGGTACTAAAATAATATCTAATCTTTTTAATTCGTTTTTTAATTTTTCAAAAACACCAAAAACATATTCTATTTTTAGATACACAGTCTTAACAGCTATTGGTTGTCTATTTAACGTAACATTTTTTCTTTT
>NW_019387839.1:0-5168 GCF_000671375.1 Centruroides sculpturatus | reverse complement strand
CGCTATAAAAGACGATGGCAGAGGCAAAGAGAATTTTGGGTGCACCCAATATTATGAGATAGACCAGGGGTCGGAATTAGCGGCTCTTCGGACATAAACTCCAATTTCATCTCACCTCATTTCACCGCAGCCTTATAACTTATGAGTTTATGAGATAGAGCCGCCGAACAAACTTCGACTTGTTCTCCGTCCGCACATGACCACACTTGCGTTGATCAATATGAGTTGCATAAGAGTGGTATCATTTGAAGCATATCTATATATATAACTCATTGAACGCGTGTCCGTCCATCCGTGTAACGTTATGCCAAAAATGGCCACCAGAGGCGCCTCTGTCGTGTGTCGTATTTCGCACATTTAAATTAATATGCGGCTCTCTGGTACTTTTGTTATTCTGTTTTCATGACAATTTGGCTCTTCTCACTTGACAAACTGCCGACCCCTGTTCTAGGATAATTGTACCACATTGTCATTGTATTCTAATTTATACTTGATATTTTAGTTTCTGGTGTATGGGTTACATTGAGAAATTGTAAATGCAGTTCACTGCATGTGTTGGTTATCCCATTGTATTGGCTGGTTATTGGTGTTGTATTTGTTACATTGTTACCATGTGTTTGTAAGCTGATGAGGGGTCCTTGTACCCGAAATGCATACTTACCTAAATTTGAAATGTGATTATTAAAGACCAACCCTTTTTTTTATAAAAGTTCTGGTCCTTCTTTCAGTCGGCCTTGGTGTGATAAGCCCTGCAAATTGTTATACCCTATTTATTAGGTTATCTAATTCTGTCTAAAGCTATAAAATGTATTAATAAGTTTTGTAATCACAAACAATTTATTAGTCAAACAAATGCTGATTATTCTTAATTTAATACTTTAGCTTGCAATCAGAAATGGGCAAGATATTTCAATGTAACTAAGTCTAATGAATACAATTCAGAATATTTTTTTTGTAAACTGGAACATAAATGCTGAAAAAATCTTTTGAATATAGTAGAGTTCCACAAACCCAACTTACTATGGACTGAGAAGGTGACAAATTACCAAAATAATTTTATTTTTATATTTTATAGTGTAAGATACGCACGTGGTGAGTGTATTTCCAACTAGAGGATAAGCAAACAATACAAATAGATGTTTTCCTTCACCCGTGTTTATTTTCTTTTCTTTTTTTTCAGGATTCTTTTATATTCCGACACTCCTCATTTGGTCTTTTATAGACAATTTCGGCAGTTAATTAAAATCTCACGACAAAATTATTCACCGCGGTACAAAAAAAAAGGAACTATAACTAAATACTTAAAGCTACTTATACTAAAAGGGAGGAAGAAAAGATAGGCAATAGGATAGCTGGATATTTGATAGAAAAGAATGGATACTGAAAGTGTCAACGATCTTGGATTGATGGTGGTGATATCGGAAATATCAAATCTTGGAGAAATAGTTGATGGGCTAATCCTATCGGACTCTCAAAATAAGATCTCGAATATTCTTATATCTAGATATGCTTCTAGCTCCTCTCGAGTCTTTCAAGTTTGTTCTGTTGATCCTGGGGCTCATATGAAGGGTGATTTGTTTCACGAGTCCAATGCCTGATATATTCACAAATATCTTCATCGTTCGAATCATTAATCGGTTCCTCTTCTTCTGGTTTCATGAGGTGTCTGTTACACTTTCTTTTTTTCGCGTCTTTATACATCGAAAAATAACATTGTTTTAATCGATCTACATGTACAATAAACTTGTTATTCTTACGGTTATCACCAATTTCTACAATGACGGGGCCTAGTTTACATGTAACCTGATAGGGTCCTAGATACTTCGCCGAGAACTTCCCAGAGTTCTTATTTTTACCTTTACAAAGTAACCATACTTGTTGCCCCTCCCTCCAATTGTTCATTTCCCTGTTTCGGTTGATACGTTTTCGATTATTAAAATTCTGTTGCCTCCCCAGTTCGTAAGCAGCTTCCCGTACAGTGCTTAATCTATCTCTCAATTCCATTCCGTGGGGCTTTTCCAGGTTGATATTCTGCTGTTCCGCTGGGAACACAATAGAGAAACGGGGGTCGAAGCCATATAATAAAAAGGCTGGGAATTCATTAGTTGATGCATGGCATGTAGTGTTGTTGTACACAAATAGTGCTGGTGATATAAAAGAGTCCCAATTCCTATTATTGCCCTCTGATATGCAGGCTATAGTACCACAGAGTGTTTTATTAAAACGCTCACAGATGGAATTAGAACATGGGCGATATGCAGTCGTGATGTTATGCTTTATTTGTAGACCACTGCAAACGTCTTGAAATAATTTAGATGTAAAATTACTACCCCGGTCGGAAATGACCATATCAGGACAACCATATCTACATACTATATCATTAAATATAGCATCAGCTACAACTTGAGCTGATTGATCTTTAATAGGGACTGCTTCGGCAAAACAGGTGTAGATGTCAATCATTTTAAAAATGTAACGGTTTCCTTCCGGAGATATTTGGAGAGGGCCTATAATGTCAACGGCGATTTTCTGGAAGGGAAACTCAGCCACCTCCGTCTCCTGGAATGGAGCACGGACATGATGGAGGTTATGCTTTTGACAAATCTGACAACACCGAACGATGCGCTTAACGTGTGCCCTAAGGTTCTTAATATAGTAGTAACGGTCAATTAAATAATGTTGTAATTTGATATGTTTATTTAATGTAAATATAATTTATTTTAAAATCGTGAAGTGACATACCTATTATATAATAAAAATAATGATATAATCATTATTAATTGTTTTAAATTTTTTAAATAGTTAAATTTTTTAGAAATTTTTAAGTATTTAAAGGGTTATAAACTTTTAACCTTTAAATACTTAAATGTTAATAAATAATTAACTATGCATTAGAAAGTAAACAAATATGTTTATTAAATTATGAAACAGAACGAGAAATAATATTTAAAAGAAAAAAGTGCAAAAGGTTAGATAGTTAAAATGTAATTTGATATCTAAAATGAGGGTCAAGGTGACCCGCAGCGACCCCAATAGGTTGTTGACCTTTGCGACCTGACCCAGGCTAAGAATAAAATATACAAAATAAGGCGTACGGCCATAATAGCATAATGATGAATGATGCTAATCTAAATAGTAGAATTTTCATAAAGGTATTATATGTATAAGAAAGTAATTGAAATTATATGTACAAATTCATACACATATTAAATACATACAATAGTTACTTTTATTTGTAGTTAAATTTTAATTAAAAAAAAAAAATATTAGCTATTCAGTGGATACTTTTGAATTAGTGATATTTGTGTTATGGCATTTTGCACCTTGGAAAAAGGGTTATATTCTTTGTTAACACATGAAATTGATGCTATCATCAAGTTTTACAAGTGAAGAATGGTAACTTATTTGATCCAAGTGTTAAGTTACAGAAATAAAAATTAGATTACATGTATACATATATATTTTTTTAACAATATGACAAATTTTAGAGAATGTTGAGTTATTGAGAGATGAGTTTCTAGGACTCTACTGTAATTGCAATTCAGTAAATAGATAAAAGGAATGTGTTTAAAACAATTGATGAAGAATGATAATGACTTGATACAACTTTCTTTTGTTATAGCATAATTATTATTAATGAACAATTACACAAAAATAAAGATATTACAACAACATAAGAACATAATTTATGAAACGGTTTATATTTTGTAATACTCCCCCACTTATGAACAGGTTTTGTTCCAAGGTTTTGTCATAAGGTAAAATGTTCATAAGTCAAAAACTAATCTAGATAGTACATTTGTACACAGAATAACCACATATTTTAGTGTTTGATCCTTTAATGTACATTATGCTCATTTACCTGCTCACTACTGCTTAGTAGTGGGTATTTCAAATACAGTTTTTTCACCTAATGCATTTAGTTTTATAATGTAAAGTTTAATTTCCACGGTAATAGAGCCACATTTCTTGCATTTATTTCCATTGCTATATTTACTATTATGTTTTGGATGCATTTTTGAAGCAGTGATCATAAAAGTTTAAAAAATTTGCAAACAATAGCAAAAAATACCATTACTCCAACATTACCAACTTTGATGCCACCTCACAAGCAGCGATGGAATGTCAGAATTCATGTAAAAACAAAAAATGATGATATGCAATAGAAATAAATCCACATTAATTACTTATTAAAAATGATTATCTATTACTGGCTAAAAACTGACTTCAACTCAACCCCCACAACTGGCAAGAGAAATTCTGAATCTGCATGAAACTTAAATTTTAGACATATGGTCAAATTGTTCATAAGTTTGAAAGTTCCTAAGTTGAATGTTCATTTACATGTAACCTGATAGGGTCCTAGATACTTCGCCGAGAACTTCCCAGAGTTCTTATTTTTACCTTTACAAAGTAACCATACTTGTTGCCCCTCCCTCCAATTGTTCATTTCCCTGTTTCGGTTGATACGTTTTCGATTATTAAAATTCTGTTGCCTCCCCAGTTCGTAAGCAGCTTCCCGTACAGTGCTTAATCTATCTCTCAATTCCATTCCGTGGGGCTTTTCCAGGTTGATATTCTGCTGTTCCGCTGGGAACACAATAGAGAAACGGGGGTCGAAGCCATATAATAAAAAGGCTGGGAATTCATTAGTTGATGCATGGCATGTAGTGTTGTTGTACACAAATAGTGCTGGTGATATAAAAGAGTCCCAATTCCTATTATTGCCCTCTGATATGCAGGCTATAGTACCACAGAGTGTTTTATTAAAACGCTCACAGATGGAATTAGAACATGGGCGATATGCAGTCGTGATGTTATGCTTTATTTGTAGACCACTGCAAACGTCTTGAAATAATTTAGATGTAAAATTACTACCCCGGTCGGAAATGACCATATCAGGACAACCATATCTACATACTATATCATTAAATATAGCATCAGCTACAACTTGAGCTGATTGATCTTTAATAGGGACTGCTTCGGCAAAACATACAACACCAATAACCAGCCAATACAACGGGATAACCAACATATGCAGTGCACTGCATTTACAATTTCTCAATGTAACCCACACTAAAAACTAAAATATCAAGTATAAATTAGAATACAATGACAATGTGGTATAACATATTATCTGGGACCAGTAAATGTCTTAGTTTCTCCTA
>NW_019387838.1:0-8870 GCF_000671375.1 Centruroides sculpturatus | reverse complement strand
ATATAAAGATAATTACACATTTAATAATGCTGTTAATATTATATGTTCAAAAATTTTTATAGTGTTTTAACAAGTCGTAAAAGTAGTTCTACCTCAAGCTTACTAGAAGCTACCTCAGAAAATAGCAAAACCTTTGTATCAAGTATGGGTCAAGCTACATCAACTGAATTTTTGACAATTAGAGTAAGTATATATAAATTTTTACAAACAAAATATTAAATCTAAATGTATTTAGTGTTGGATATAAATGTTTATTTTCTATATTTTTTTCATAGTGTATTACATTATTAATTTAATACAATTAAATAAGATTTTGTATAGATATTTGCAGAATTTTATTAGTAATCATTCCAGTTCTTACAAGATAATGGATGTCATAAGCAGTTGTTGTATCTCATATTTGGGAATTATATTTACATATTTTAACAGTAATAGCTATTATAATGATCTATTTTTAGATGAGAAAAAATTTAAATTTTTTTGGAAAAGGAAAATATTTACTGGAAGATAGGAACTGATAAAGTGCATTCAATAAGGCCAAACTATAAGCATTTAAGAAAGTGGGAAACTGCTTATCATGCCTTTAGAATATTACTAATGTTTACAGAGAAGTTTACCTGTTGGAAAAATGTACTAAAACTTGTCTGAAAAACTTTGATTTGATGGTTTTATCTGTCTAGATAAGAAATATTCTGTGAATGACCATCAAAATTAATAGGGCTGCAAGTGGGTTACTTTTTTTGCAGTTAATATTTGTTTTCCTATTTTCAATATTAGATTACTTTTCGTTATAATTTGTCTTTCAACAATTAAACATACAATCATTATGAGAATGTAGATTAAAATATACATTATTATTGAAATAGAAGAAAAAACATCAGAAATATTCAGAGAAAACACTACCATTTATAGTGGTGTCATTCTTGAAAGCACTTCCATTTTAACAGATGTCATTTTTGCTGTGGAGTCTAGAAACATAGTATTGTATCCTGTAGTTGAACTTTCTAAATACAAATTGCTATGGACATGTTTAAGTTACCCTTGCTCTGTGATACATGGGTTTTGATTCAGGGATGAGGACATATTCTTCAATATTTTTGTATCAGTAAATTTGTTCTCCTCCCAAGATGTGTGTTCTTATTTTATATCATATTACAAAAATTAGGAATAGAAATAAGTACACTCTACACATCAGGTACACCTTATATACACTCAAAACCCAAGAATGAAAAATTTTTATTACTCATTGTCATTGGCCTGATATCCTAATATATATATATATATATACAGATTGATGCTCATGGTGTAATACCATGATTTTATAGGAATGGACAGCTTATCTGAATTATAGACTGTTAATGGATATGTTTCCTGAGCCAGTTATACTAAAGGAAGAACATTGTAGCTTGTTTTGGATGCTGGTCTTATTGACAAAATTATCTTTGCAATTCTTGTACTGCCAGTCTCTTGAAGTTTTTTTTTTTTTTTGGAATGTCATACCTGCAAAATATTTATTTCTTATGTCAGTTAATTGCTTCATTCTTTACCCCAATTGCATTTTATTATTTCAAGTGCTGATCTCTGGTAAATTCAGTGACACATTTTATAGACAGGAACTTCTCATTCAAACTTTATGAAAAATTAAGAATGCTTTGCTGTCATAGGAAAAATTTGCAAATCTGATGTGAAGACTGTGGATAAGACAGCAATATAGGAGGTAAAGAAAATCTTTGAGTAAAACAATTTGTTGTCTCTCAAAGAAATTGTTCTCAATCAGCACATTCAAAATGCCTTGAATGGACTCCAAAAGGAGGAGATACTTGTTTTTTGTCATTGTATGTAATGACACTTCATTTCAGCCTGCAAGCTCCTCAAAGAGACATTGCTATTAGTGCTTGTATCAGCAGTGTTCCATAAACAGTTTTTTTTTTCTGGTTTCTGAAAGCAAGAGGATTTCTAAAACCAGAATTTAAAAAATTCAAACTATAACTGTATAGTCATTGTGAGCTTAGCAAATATCCTTTCTATGGACATGTCAATAAACATACTTCAAGATGAATGAAAACTCTTGCAGCTGAAAAAGTTACTGAGCAGAATAAAAATACTCCTATAGATGTTTATTGGGAATCATTTCTTACTCTGAAAACTCTTTCTGAAATCTGAAATATCCTCATGTCACTAGTCATTCAGGCTTCTTTAACTTTATCTCATGGAAGTGTGGATGTGGAAAGAGGTTTTTCTCAGTCTGAAAGAATTTTGATAGATAACAAGACACACATGGATTAAAGTGCTAAATGCCAGATTCAATGTGCAAGATGTATTAAAGGAATGTGGTAATAAACCAGAGTATGTATCAATTACAAAGAAACTGATGGCATTAACAAGGTCAACTTATGTTTTCTTGTATGGGAAGAAAAGAATAAAAAGCAAAATGACTCAAAAGCAAAAAGAAGAGGAACAGCATAAGCTTATGGAAGAGAAACGAAAGGAAGAGGTATAGAAAATAAAACAATTTATTGATAAATTTTAAGACAATCTGAATTAAGCAAAGAAATGGAGACAGAAAAGAGAACAAGTGAAAAACTTTTTAAAGCAAATAAGGAGCTAAAAGTAGCTTTAGAAAAAAATGATATGAAGAAGCCAAAGCTGCTCAAGCAATGCTACAAAGCCTTAAAGTATGTAAAGTATTGTTTGTTTACTTAGCCAAAAGTAAACAAACAGATCAGTGACGACAAAGGAAATTTCATAACAAATTTCCTCAAGAAAAAATGAAAAAAAATGTGGAAAAATATGTACAGTATCTGTTTTCTTTTTTTTTTTTATATGGATTTTTTACTCAATCTGGACTTGTTTTGGTTTTCCTTTGATTTGCATTCAATTGGTTATTAGCTTGAGTATTTTACTTTTAGTTCATTTTTATTTTAGTTACATACCTCAAGTTGTGTATACAGTTTCTTGTAAAATTATGTACAAAAATACAGTGGAACTTCACTTAACGAGCATAATTTGTTCCAAAATGTTACTCAAAGTGAAATACTTGTTAAGCAAAACAATTTTTCCCATATAAATTAATATAAAAGACAATAATGCGTTCCATGCCAGAAAAAAAATACTCAAATATTTTATGTATAATGTTTATTCAAGAAAATTATACAATATAAATTGTTATGGAGCGTGAATCATCGTCATCATTTTCTTCTAGCGCAGAATGAACCAACCTGGAATGCAAATTCGATTTGCAAAAAAGAAGTAGAAATACAGTAATTTCTAATATTTAATTATAGCCTTTGCATAGCCCAAGAATTTGGCATATTCTGCAGTGTGTTTATTATATAATGGGCTATGGTTGTTGATGTTTATATGTAATAAGTCTGAACACAACTTTGGAAAAATGTGTGATCATAAGCGACACTAAGATGATAGAAGAACGAGTGCTACACACAGACTGATGTAGCATGTGCACAATCCAGGATATCCCCTTTCTTTGTAATTCATTATGTGAAATGCTGTTCATTAGATGAGTCATTTTTTTACAATTTGCTTTGCTTGTTATGAGAGGTGCTTGTTAAGTGAGGTTACCACTGTAATAATCAGTGGAAGGATTGTAAGGAACCTGGTACCTATTGGGCCTGGTACCTGGTACCTAGTGGAAGGATTGTAAGGAACTGGTACCTATATGATTGAACATTGCAGACATTGCTATAGCTTTTGTATCAAGGCATGCTACTATATGCTTTTAATTTGTTTACAAATGCTCATTAATAAGTCTGAAGATGATATGGGTGCATGACTATTTTGTTAAGATTGATTGAAAAACCAGCAAATATGTTGATGAATACAGTATTGCACAAAATTTGTATTCACAATGATTCATGTACAAATAATTTTTCATAGATTTATTTATTATACATACATTTAAAAAAATCTACACACATTCTGAGTATGAGAAATCTATTTTTAGGTACACTGTTCTTACATTGACCTACAGAAAAGAAAATACAACATTTATACACAGTTACATATATTACTGAACATAAAATGTATGCTAGCTCTAATGAAACAATGTTTGTTCAGCACAATGCAAGGTAGACTGTATACAGTTTATTGAATTTCACTGCATAGGAGTTTGAGGTCCACCTGAGATTCTGTTACTTTGCTCTTGTTTCCACACATGATCTCCCAACATGTACCAATGTGCACAGCTCTTATTGCCTTCCTCTGCTTTGATTTGCACCACATTTTCAAGAAAATTTCAATTGCAGAATATTTAGCATGCCAAATTATTATTAGACAATTTTGGATTATCAGCTACTTTTCAGTGGATAAATAAACTTCTATTGTAATATGTAATTAAGCTAGTTGAAATAAAGGAAAATATTTTCAAGTAGATTATGCATATTGTAGATAAAAAAGTATTTTGATTATTATTTGGAAAAAGAACGTATTGATAAACTAATTTTATAAACTTTACATTTTATTAGAATATTTAATTATGTTCTATAAACTTATTTTAAAATTCTAAAAATTGAAAGTTTACAAAGTTCTTGTATTTTAATACAATAAAATCCAAAAAGTAATGTTTTATAATTCTGTTAGTATTGTATTTAGATAATTAAATTATTAGGGGGGAAAATGTGTAATTTAAAAAATTGTAGTTTTGATGGTAACATTTAACTATTTATTTTCATTCTTTTACCCTACTATGATATATTACATTAAAAAAATATTTTGTTTTAAAAAATATGTATTTATTTTACCATTTCCTAAAAATTCTATATCTAACAAAGAAGTAAACAGGCCTTGTTTAATCTAGCATACTCTATAAACTTCATTTGAAGTTAAATACGGTACAAACAATTATTTAGAAACCTTGTAATTTCAGATATTTTTAATACAGTAATGCATTTTCTTAAACATTGAAGATATTTTTCTTAAAATTTCATAAAGCATACCACTTGTATACATATCATCTTATAAATAAAGGAAAATTTGTTTTACTGTTGTTTTATTTATTATTGGTACCTTATATCAATAATAAATTAAAGTAAAATAAATTTTTATGCTCTTACAATAAGTTATTACATCTTGTCTAATAGTAACAAAACATGAAACCTGTAAAGATTTAAACCAAGGAAATATTAAATTACAAAAGTATAATATTGTTTCAGTTATAACATATTTTTTAGATGATAATTTAAAATACTGGAAATTCAGATGGTACCTGTTTTTAAGAGATCATAAAAAAATAATGACTGAAATATAATATGACTATTGTGAAATGTTTAGCCAATAGTTTTGTACTTGTATATGTGAATTATTACATGTAAGATGTGCCAGAATTTGGGAAACAAACCAGCTACATTAAATAAATTAAAAAGTAATATAAACAAAAGTACTTGATTTTTTTTGAGGAAATTTGTGAAATTTTAATTGGTATCAACATCAACAAATTCAGTATAAATAAGGTTAAAAATTTTATTTAATTAAAAATATACTTTTTAAAACCTTTATTTTTTTAGAGACTGCAGAAAATCAAATAGGGTAAGATGTAATCAGTTTAGATGGAAATTGGTAAAACGACTGTAAAGAATTGATTTGGAAGAAATAGTAATGCTTTCCAAAATGTTTGTGTTTACTCTTAACTAGAATCAATAGACAAATTAAATGACTTATTTTTAATTTATATTATTATATCAAGAGCATCAATTATCTGAAAGTGTTGTTTCTATATTTTAGTGCACTAAATTTTAAATTGCAAAAATATTTGAATTGTATTTACTAAGTTACATAAACAAATATATTTGATGATTTGGATGCTAAATAAAGCAGCCATATCTGTTTTTATATTAATGTTTGATCAACATCATAATGTAAGATTAAATTTGAAACTAAATTTATATTTACTATATTTTATTTGTAAGGAGTTATATAGATTTTCTTATAGAATAAAATGAATAAGTAAGAAATTTGATTAAATGCTAGATTTAATCTGTTGTAATGAAACACATACAAAAAATTCAAGTCAGGTTTTAGAAAGCACAATGCTCTAAATATTTTAGAGTAGCTATTATAGAGTATTTAATACACAAAACAAATTTTACAAAAGATAAAATCATTTTTATTTGACATACAACATTTTTTTTAAGCATCAAAATTTAATCTAAAAAAGATGATAATTTACAAAAATATACTAAATAAGATGTAAATTCTGGTTTAATGTTGGTTTATTAATTCTAAATCCATTTAAATTTGCAATATAATTACCTGTATATTATATCTCATAGCAACAAGATGAAAATTCAGAAGAATATGGAAAAAATGCTGGTAATGTAATTCGAACAAGAACATCTGAACAACCTAACTCTGCTTGTATTACTTCAGGCCAAGCAATTGTTGTACATGCCAGTGAATTACCATCTTTAGGAATAGCTGTAGGGCTGTCTCCAACAAGAGAAGAATCAGAAGATATAATTTGTCATTCAGAACAAAATCAAGAAATTCAGTCAGCAGCAATAGTAGAAAATTCTCAAAGATATTCTACAAAAAATCCAAATATTGTTGAATGTCAATCTCAAAATGGACGCTCTAATACAACAAATGCAATGAGTGTTAGTGTTCCAAATTTATCAATTAATACTAATGCAAATGACTGTAATGTCAGTTTGTTGGAAACATTTGCTGCGACTGCACGCCATCGGGGAGAAAGTGGAACTAATATTAGTAGCAATTCGTCAATATTCAGTCGTGGTTCTAATAATGTTGGAAGTCTTGTGCGATTGGCTCTTTCGTCGAATTTCCCAGGTCAGTGAAATTTAATTATTATTTTATATTTTCACTAATATTATTAACATTAATAAAGGGATGGATATAATTATTAACTGAAATTTGCAGTGTGTTTTGTGATTTTAAACCAGTTTATTAGTTTCATATGTCAAGTCACCATGTAACAGACAAAACCTGACTGCATGTGACCTGTTTCTTATCCATAGAGATACTTGCTGACCTACTAGGAGAGCTACCGGTTGGTAATGAGTCATCAACAGACTCATCTGCTCTTACCAATCATCTTGCACCAGGTATGCTACATTATACCTGTGTATCGCCATCATTACCTTCTTTAGGAACACTGCATCTCTCACTCCCCTTCCATACTAATTGAAATTAATTAAAATTAATTACCCACTTTGAAGTGATCGTGACTAAATACTATTTAAATGAACTTTTTTTTGAAAAGAAAAAAAAAACTATAAATATTGTATAATATTGAATGGCACTTCAATATATTGACATTTCTTTATAATTTCTTAACTAAAAATTTTTGAATCAAATTTGATTCAATATAAACAAATTCTTTTAAAACTTTTTATTGAAGGGAATTTATTAATAATTACACTGCAAAGATCTGGAAGTGGGGCAAGAATGTGTCATATGCAGAAATGGATAAATCCCTCCCTTGTTTTAAATTTGTTTAAATTACTTTTGTATATTTGTATGTTTATATAATTTTTTGCTTTTCAGGAGGTTCATTAAGTACTGCACAGAGCTATCCTAGTTTAACAGGGACAACTACTATACCAACACTTTCTGGAAGCCAGTCTGTAAGCACCAGCACAGCCACATCAGCTACAGGAATGACATTTGGACAAGGTCTCACAATGAGCTTCACAACATCTACATCAAGTGAGAGCGAACAGGATTTCTTAGAAAGTTGTCGTGCTACTACATTGTTGGCAGATCTGGAAGATGAAGAGGAACTGCCTGATCCAGATGATGATGAAAATGAAGATGATGATGATGACGATGATGATGATTATGAAGATGTAATGGTAATACTCAATTTAATTAGTAAATATTATTACATAATAGTATTTTTATAGGAAGGTTTTCCTTGGACACAGTTTTTAGATTCTATGATGAAAATTACATCTGTATATAGAAGTGAAACACATTAGTTAGTGAATATATACTGGGTGCATCTAGGTAATAAGCAGCTAACTAAACAAGCCAATGATGAGTTTGCTTGCTTTATCTAGGCACACCCACTGTATGGTCTTATTTTACTTGGTAATTGTGTGTTAGTAAATACCATGTAAAATGAAATTCAGATAAATTTATGATCCATCTCAAGTAGTCTTAGTTGATTGCATAGACACTTATGTAGCTATTTATAATTAACAGAAAAATGTTAAATGTGTTTAAAATATTTTACTTTGTTTTTTACTATAATAAATAACATTTTAGTTTTCTGTATCTGAATATACAGAACAAAATTTTATTATATTGTATCAAGCACACTATTTGAGAGAAATACATGCAAACCAGAGTGTTCAACATAGTGAGTGGCATTTAGTTGTTTTCTGTTTGGAATGTCAGAAGCTGAAGAAATGTGATTTTGAAGACTTAAAAGTCCGATTTGGTCACACTGAGAGTATTGTGTATCGATGTGACTCTTTTAAAAGAACATAGTTGTGTATGCTGTTAAAATATCTTCAGGTCTTTCCTTAAATTTCATTGTACAAATCAGAATGCTATTGTATTTGTAAAAGAAGTCTACAAGGAATTTTGCATTATGCAATGTTTGCCTAAGATTTTTTCAGGTTGAGTTTTTTTGTCCTGGAGTTCTTTGTTCTGAACTTTGCCATATCCATCAGAATTTAAACAAACAAGCTTGTTCAGATTATTATCCATTAATATTGCTTTCAACCCTTCAGTTAACCCTTTTACGATGACCTGATGAAATATTGTCAGTTCAGCTTAAGTTTGAAACATGCGACTTGATGATATTACGTCATTTTAAAAATGTTTCATTTTAATCAAAAATTCCTTTTTTAGCTTGCAATACTTCTAATGTATGTAAGTTATATATATAT
>NW_019387837.1:0-8885 GCF_000671375.1 Centruroides sculpturatus | reverse complement strand
TCGTTCTACGGATTGGTTGATGGAAAACAACATTAACATTCTCCTTCCAACTGGTTAACTAAAGTACGATTGATGTGATTGGTTCAATTCTACTCCGACTAATCATAACATTATATATATTTCCTCATATTATGTCTATTACATTAATTGTTCTTTCTCTAACCAATGACCAATTCTCTATAGAAAGTCCTGTTTTTGAATATCGCAACCAAAAGTTATATATAAAACTTAGCCCATATATACTATATGACTTTGATTATCCTCCGTGATTTAATATTAGTAAATATGCAGCATGAATATATAATAACCTTCATTAATATTTAATAAATTACTTAAAAAACTGAATAAAATATATTTTATTATATGAGAGAATTTATTTGACGCTCAGAATGCCCAAACAGGATTGATACTTTCGTGCTTTAAATAGAAACAGGCACATTTCATAAATTATCATATATTATCATTATTGTTAATCACGCTCAATTAGCATTTAGTAGAATATTAAGAAGATTAAAAAATTTGACTCTATAGTCAAATATTTAATTAAAATTTCAAGTTAATCGGTTATTTAAAAACAATACAGTAATTATAAATTAAATATAATTTATACCATAAACATTGAATTTTTGAATATGAAGAAGGAGAATTTTGAATATCTTGACTTAAACAAGCTTAATCCTTCGTGTACATTACAGTTTCATTTAATGTAATTCTTAATGTTAAAATAATAAGAAGGATATTTACAGATAGTTAAGTATTGTTTACTGTTTAAGAACTGTAAATATGTAGTTTATAAGTTGTTTAATTATAAAAAGAGTTACAACTTTATCCAATAAAAGTACTAAGATGACTTATTTACTCTTTCAGGAATGGGAAGCATTGTATCATCACCGTTCGCTGCAATGAACCCATTTGCTTTATCAACATGCAACGGCCAATCGTACGGTAGCTCCATTGTATCATCGGCAAAGTGACGTCACATGGATCACGTGAACCGTGAAATCCAATGATGATACAGGAAAAGGGTGATTCCGTCTCTTCGCAATCGCGCTGCAAGTCGCAATGGTAAGCGCTCGCTCAAGAGAGATCGTCTTGGGTCTTAAAGGTATCCTACCTTTGCAACCCATCAGCTCACTCGCCACCAAAACAATGACTGTGACAACTTCCTGACCGGAAAGAGACTCCATTTTTTGTCTTGTCGTGTACAACAGGAATTCACTTCGGAGTTCTACTCCCTTCGAAATGTTTTGTTTGTCGGTGTAAAACATGCGTCTTCTTTTTTCTCTTTACTCTTCTCTCCATATATATATAAAAACAAATATATATATATATACATACATATACATACATATAAATACAGTATATAAAATTATGTCGCGTGTATTTTCTACCCATCTTCGCGTGATTCGCGTTAACATCAACGAAGGGAACAGTGTAAATACGAAAAAAAATTAAAGAAAAAACCTCCTTTTGGTGGTTTTGTTTCTCTTCTGGTTGTGATTGCAGAGACATTCGCGCTCCATTCCAAGTGTATTATACAACATTGTTCGTGTGCTGTCCGTACGTGTTTTTAGTCATAGGCGTTTTAAATGATGTGATCGTGATGACTTATGTAGCGCGAATTACTTTTTTTTTCCTCTGTGAAATAAAAAAGTTTAACTCCTTTTGTGCTTTGCAATGTTTTATTTCCACTTAATAGCAAAACAAAAAGAAAGAAAATTAGTTTAAAACCTGTTTAATAATGTATATATAATTTCGAAAACAATTAAGGTCAGAAAAAGAGAGAAAAAATATATCATTAGTTGAATTCTCTTCGGAAAGAAAAAACAAATTTCTTATTAGAAATGATCTTTCTCTTTCTCTCTTCTAAAACATTACACGCATTCACTTTTCTTATTAGTAGAGATTTGAGGTTTCTATTGTCACGTGAGAGGAATTCACTAGTTGTATTGGGCGTTTGGTATGGTGAGGTGGTTGAAACCTGTTGGGAAAAAAGGTAAGTCTTCAGACACGTTTGGCGAAATAACCTTAATTGGAAATGAATCGTTGAGAACATCACAATGTAATCAGAAGGTGGACGTGGTCTGCACTAGATAGAGAAAAATTCCTCTCTGGGATTTGTTTCTAGCCTCTTATCTACTAATATCTTTTCAGTCAAAAACAGCCGAGCAATCAATACCTTAACCTTGTTGAAAATTGTTTATTTAGACAATTTTCAACTCGATGATTTGTTCTTATTGATGGCTCTATTCAATTTATTATTATATTTTTAATTTTCGCTTCAATTCGATTCATATTTAGGCCTAATGAGTTTTCGATAGAAACTAGGCGTTTTCCCCCCTAATTTATTATATTATAAATTTCATAACTAACGCTTACGACTTTTTAAATATTATCGAACAATGAAAAATTAATTAGAAAAGTATATTAAATATACACCTTAAAAAACTGATTATTAAAGAATCTTTTACATTATTTATAGGAAAAAATTCATTTATTTTTGTGTAAATAAAATTTTAATAGCGCAAAAAACAATTATAACGAATATCAAATCCTTTATTTGTGCTTAATGGCAATTTTAAAACATTATCCTCGTCGTCTCATCAACTAATGATGTTATAATGCTTCACTATGACCTTTTAACGTCATATTGTTATCCAATTGTGACGTATGCCGAAGTCATAGAACTATTACCTAGATTAAACATTCTTGCTACTTCTGCCATTCATCATTCCCTGTACTAAATTGGAGATAATCTATCTTTCGTAATTCAGAAAAAAATTATGGATAAGTTAATATCTTCATCTATAATTATTTTTAATGTTAGATAAATTAAATCGGGACAGAAAAGAATTCAAACTCGAGGAACCCTTAACACAAGTAGTTATTAAGAAGTTACGAGAAGCCACGTCCTATTATCCAATGTTTAAGGTGGACTTATTTTTAAAGAAGTGTTGTGCTATTCGAAACTGTAACCTTTCCCTAACTAACTAACCCCGCTTCCTGCCATCCATCACCGACAAAGAACCACAACGTGGCCATCAGTTGACAGACATAGACAAGAACCACAGTGACATCTCGATCGTCGGTTCTGGTACCACCGACATCCAGGCTCCACTAATAGATCAACTATCTCAGGTCGGTCAGTCAGTCAGTCAGTCCCTTCACGATCAATATTACTTGGACAGAAGCAGAAGCCTATCGCGATTTGATGACTCTGCTATTCGCGTGGACAGCGAACCAGGCAGGAGCTATTCTCGAGGGACAAAGAAGGGAGGGAGATCATCAAACTGTTGTAAACCTGAGGCACGTTTTATTGTGTCTGTCCCTCGCTTCAATTTTATGTTCTCACTTTACATACGCTTCTACCAATGGCAATATATCTTCCCACTTATATTAGTCTCAACTTGGAAATCCGAAAGATAGCAACCCATCCGAAAATCTACAGGTAGATCCTCTTCTCCACCGGAATTGAATTAAGGCTAGGATAAGAGAAAAACCAGTATTAAATATCTCATAGAAGTGGCATTTTACGTCCTACAGAAAATATAAATTCTCTGATAAAAGATCATTTTAAAACGTTCGTATACTTGTAAACAAATTTCAATATTACTGTAAAGAGAACTTCGACTGGGGAACGCGTAACGGTTGTAAACATTACAAGTCACGAAAAGCAAAGAGAATTCGGAGACTTCCGTAGCATTCGATTTCTATTTTTCCACTGTCCATGTTTGTCCAGATTAGATTTCAAAAAGGTGAGTTGCATGAATAGCATCGGTTTTGTTCGACAGATCCAGCATAGACTACAAACTTTCTTCCTCTTCATGTAAATACATTCAAACAAATTGCTCAAATTATTAAAATTTTAATGATTATTTAAACTTATATTCATATAAATTAATAATAAATATTATTATCTACACGAAAATAATGTTTAAAATTATACCTCGCAACGATACTAAACGTTTTAATTATCCAACGTAACCTGAAGCACAGTGTAGCTTATAAAACCTGGTATTTTCGCCTTATTCTATAAGTTATATTTGTGATGCTTTGTTTAAAGTTTATTTACTTTTTATTTTTTGTATTTTGGCACCTATTTTTTATAGATCAGCTTTTCTTATCGGCTTTACTTCGTAGAGATGGAAAAATACAAGCTTTCTTACAATGTCTTAACTCTAAAAAAAATAAGCAAAACTGTTCGATTTTAAATGTTTTATACGTTAATAACATCGTAGAATATTTAATTTTCTTTAATACGTAATCGATTAAGAGAAAATGAGAATTAAAATAGTACAGATATAACAATTAAAATATGCCATTTTTAACGGGATAAAGAGAAAAAGAAAGGGGGGAATCATATATAGGTCTACGTGCTTCAAAAGCGTAACAGGCTTATTATTTTGTGAATCACGCACGCAACCCAAGTACTTTTTTATATCATTAAATACAATTTGCTGTCATTTCTTCTCTGCCGATGCTCCTTCCTTAATTAAAGTAGCATTGTCAGAACGGTGACAATTCGTAATATACAAATAACATGCGGCAATCTATACCTGTTTGAAGATCGGCGCACGTCCGGATGATATTTAAAACCCACGTCGTATCATCAATATGAGAATATTAGTGGAAAACGAAGCGACAACAACTGGTTAAATGTTATCACCCTTTACTTTTACGGATATTAATTACTGGACATATATATAGCGGGACGTGCCCCGACAATTTAATAAGTCTGACCAGGTGAGAGAAGATGAGTCATTAGGCAAGCTCGTGGACGACTCACACCAACTAGCTAGAGAGATGGACTACATAAATATATTATAATTGCGATGACTATATTTACCTGATGTGTGCCTTGTCGAGAGCTTAACTAATGGCCGGTGACACAGATGCTTTTAAAATCTTGTCGGAGCTTCTATTGATTATCTTTTTATTAAGCAGCTTCTCCGGCGAAGTGGTAGATGTGTAATAAGTTAATAACTGAAGCCTGTAGTCGGCTAGCTTTAAATCAGGGTCGTACGTTATTACAATGGCACTTAACCTTTTAACAACGTTATTACTCCTCCGAAGTGAAGTTTCGGATGCAATTCTCTTCCATTCTTTAAAAATCTTTGACTTATCAGTTCGAAAATCTTATTTTAATAAGCTTAAAAGAACGTTGGGCGAAAATGCAACGTCCCATTTAACGCTGCATCCTTCATTATTTTCATACATAAGAGTTTTTAATTTTACTCTTAAAATGACTTATCAAACCCAGAAAAAGTTATTAACTTTAACAAAACAGTTCCATTCGGATAATCACAGTTTTTATTTAAGGGAAAAAGTCGTATAAACTATAATTATTAACTAATTAATCATCTCATTTACATGAAATTTATCTTTAATCTTATTAATAGCTCTATTGTAATTAATAATTACGTTTAAAAAGTTTTAAATAGATTAATATGGCTATTAAATACATAATAATTTTAACATTTGCGTTAAAATGATTGAATTTCTTACTTTTAAACAAAAATTATAAACGATTTTCTGAAGAAGTTGTTGTAATGAATGGATTTTCGGCTTAAGCAATTGTTTTACATTGTAAGTAATTATATTTACTTATAGCTTACGTGAATGCTATTTTGAAGATAAATACTTATTATATGTTAATGCAAATATATTAGTAATAGATAATGAATAAACGCTCCGGACTTCCACTCTTTAGACAAAAGCGAGATCCATTTCCAGATTATTTCTTTGTTAAACAATCCGTCAATGAGATAAACTGCACACCTTTTAAAAGACATTTTATCAGACATCATTTTATATTTTTAGAAACATTTTTATATCATTTTTACATTTATAGTAGTTAGGTTACACGCATAAAAAATACATTATATATGTATAGGCTATATTTATTTTTTTATAATCGCAAACTTACTCGTTATAAAATTGATAATATCACATATCTGATTCAAAAAATGCGCATTTTTTGCCTACAAATCGAGTGAAAGGAAGCAAAAAATGTTTAATTTTGTCAAGAAATTCTAACAATTTCTGTAATTTGATAGAGTATTAATGCAAAATAATCCGAGTGTGAAGAGCTATATCATTTTAAATTCTCCTAGAGTTATAGGATTAAGTTTAAACTACATAAGTTATGATTTATTTACCGAATAAATATTTGCTTATTTTCTGGGGGAAGATTATATTTGAAAGAATGAATTTTCGACTTAAGCAATGATGTTGTACACATATTGTAACTAATGAATAAGAAGTTTAAGCGAGTCTAATCGGGAATTTATCTTGGAGACTCACTTAGAGTATAGGATAAATACGGATGGATTGCGAACAGACCGTAGCAAGGAACCAATACTGCAACGGTCATCACATAGTCGCTAGTCAGATTAACCGACGCACGGAGTTAACCATGATAAATAACCGATCGGAGCGAAAGCAGGTGGCTAGACAACCTCCTTTAATCACACGGACTTTGCCGAGTTTGACGTCCAGCAAACAGTTCTGATCCCCTGATTTTCCGCAGGGTTCTGTTCTATCAATTATGTATGCCTGCTCTGTTGAGCACGTGACTCATATGAGCATGATGGTGCAC
Source organism: Centruroides sculpturatus (assembly GCF_000671375.1). Taxonomy (NCBI): domain Eukaryota; kingdom Metazoa; phylum Arthropoda; class Arachnida; order Scorpiones; family Buthidae; genus Centruroides; species Centruroides sculpturatus. The sequence continues at coordinate 2,287 of NW_019387837.1, read as the reverse complement.
CTGTCACGAAACATCGATCTCGAGCAACTAGCGAGATAATGCGAGATTCTCTGCTTCGTGTGCAGATGCATAGAGATGCGCTTGATCTCTATCCGGTTTTCATTCAGAGGCTCACCATAAAACCCTATTCAATATTCTCTCCGGTGTCACACGCTTTTAAACAAGTTTCCAGAAATTGAAAACCTCTTTCTTCAATTGTTTATAAAATCGACTTTCTAATTTTTTTTACTTTTTACTTCGCTTTCTCTTCTGAAAAATTGCTATTCTTATTGAATTTCGCATCTAATTGTTTAATTAAAATACTTCGTATTGTAAAGAAAATGGAGACGAATTGAACGGAGTGTAATTTATATAGCGACCAATTACTGTATACAGTTTAAAAAATAGTAATAATATTAAGATCCTCCTTACTCGCCCCATAGGAATTCATTAAAGATAAATGCATCCGTACGATGGATACGGACATTTGAGTTTTATAGAACTATACGTGGAATTTAATTAAACTTTTACAATGGTTTTCAATGTATAAGAATTCAATTAAGTGTTATATAAAGACATATATGCGTATCTAGTCTATATATATGTTATATAAACTTATATGCNAACGTTTGTTATATAAACACATTTTATTTAAATTAAATTTTTTTAAATAATGTGCAGTAAATTTTATATATATTTTTTCTTTTTTAATTTTTAAGATATTCAAAATATAGGATCAGTAATAGGAGAAACGAGATCTTAATTAGATTTTGTTCGGCTTATGTATTGAGCGCTCTAAGTATTTTAAAATCGAAAATTTTAATTTATAAATAATAAATTCAATGCACGAAAGCTCGAAAACGTTACTTTAACACTTTAATAATAGATTTAAGTATAGCTAATGCCGAAAATTTTATTTCAAATCAAGTTAGAAATATGAAAAATTCATATTTTTCGGTTCGTGTTTAATACGTTTCTTTAATTTTAAAATTAAATTAATTTGAGAAAATTAGAAGAGTGAAGATTTATATTATCTTACTCACATCCAAATTGTATCATTTATCGATTTTTGGGGCAACGAGCCTAGAAACTTTAGCAAGAGAACATTAAAGATTCCTGCAGTTAAAAATACAGGGAATTGGAAGAGAAACGTTTTGTCGTGCAAGATAAATCGACGAGATGTTTCTGCGGTGTAAACCTTTCGCTTTAATTAGCGCACCAATTTAATTAATTAAACGGCTAATTGTCATTAGCAATTATAGTGTGTGTTACGTCTTCATTGCTCCCAGTCATAAACGACTGCAAGGAATGAAGATAAACACAACCGAACCATTGAAAGAGATAAAAGTGTAAAGAAGTGGTTAAGGTCGGACTTCAATTCAATGATTTTATTTAAAGTAATTTCATCCTGTCTACTATTATCGTTAAGGAATTAGCAATAACTGATTCATCCGATCGAAAACACGTACAAGAATAATTTATTAAGATCTGTAATAATTATCAATAGAGGAATGTGCAAAGAATAATTGCATTCATTACAAAATAGGATAAGACTTTACATTTATATAGATTTTATAAGCTTTCATATTTTAAAAATGAATGCTTTTAAAATCAGATAAAACAGTAAATACATTGTAGAAACTGCTCATAGGCCCTATCCACAATATTGAAGCGAATAGCTTTTAAGTTCTCTTAAACAACTTCAAAACTTTCGGAGGATATCTTTGATATTTTCAGTTTTAAAACATAAGAATACAAATAATCACGAGGATAGATTTTAATTTACGTTAAACGTTTTCGGAGAAACTTAAATGTATTTTCAGAATTAAATTCTAAAGGAAAATATGAATTATAATAATCATTTTTAATATCTAATTTTAAATGAAAAAAATATATAATTAATATGCAAAAAGTTATGAGAAAGTCAAGTAAAATCGTATTAAGTTTTAGGATGTTAAAAATATACTGTACTTAGTTTAGGTTGTAAAATAAAGTACAAATAACAATTATTATCAACTTTCCATTGCCAGACTTTGAAGAGTGACAAGAAAAAGGCTACTGCAAATTTACGAATCATCTCGAATTTAAAGCGAAAAGTGTGAAAAAAATGTGTGTTAAATCGAAGTAATATGATATTTTCCTATAGACAGGGACGAATTTAGATTTATTTATTGACTCTAAGCTATAAAATTTAAGAGATCCTTCCACCGAATAATAAATTTAAAAACGTGAGGCCCTAAGTCGTAACTTCAGAATGTGAGGCCCTAAATGGAGTTTAGTTTATGCATAAATTCAGCTCTATTTACAA
>NW_019387836.1:8678-9059 GCF_000671375.1 Centruroides sculpturatus | reverse complement strand
TACATCAGGGGTGGCCAAAACGTGGCGCATGCGCCAAACTTGGCGCATTGGACGACTACAAGTGGCGCTTCAGTCGGTTCCGAGCAAGAATGATATATGATAATCAATTTTAAGATATTATGTCATCATACAATATCTAAAAATTATATTGTATACTGATATATATTGTTTACATCAGGGGTGGCCAAAACGTGGCGCATGTGCCAAACATGGCGCATTGGACGATTACAAGTGGCGCTTCGGAAGTTCTGAGCAAAATTGCCAGATTTGGCTTTTTTGCAATTAAGAATATTATATAGAAAAATAAATTTTTTATAGTCTGTCTTGGCAAGTTTATTTGTTGCACAATTCATTACAGTCTATTTTGCAGATAAAATGAGT
>NW_019387836.1:0-6649 GCF_000671375.1 Centruroides sculpturatus | reverse complement strand
GAGAAAGAGAGAGAATAAATCAATTCCTGATTAAAATTGCTGACCATATTTGCCTCTGGTATATGAATTTTAATTCTTTTAGTAATCTCATCAATCTGACAAATATCAGATTTTGTAACATGAAGATGATAGCCAGTTCCTAATTAAATAAAATTTTTTTTATAAATCTAATAAGATACAAATTATTGAAAATAAATTTAAATTTATAATACCAAATTTTTTTTTTAAAAATACAGAGGATCCAAAACATTTAATAGATCCTTCTGTCATAATTGCTATGCGATCACCAAGTGCATCGGCTTCTTCCATATGATGAGTGGTTAAAAGTATGGTACGTCCTTTACGCAACTTCAAAATTGTCTCCCAAATTACCCGTCTAGACTGTGGATCCATTCCAGAAGTTGGTTCGTCTAATACTAATAACTAAATATTTATAAATATTATGAAACATTTATAATTTTCAAATATTTACAAAAGTAATTAAATAATTTATTATAAAATGAAAAAATTTCTAATAGCAAATTGATGTAAGGAGAAATAATTATATTTAAAAACAGCATAATATAAAGCTGTTTGACAAAAGAAAATTTAGATATTTCTGTGAGATTGTCTTTTAATAAAAAGTAAAACTGTTATATTTTATTCATGTTTTTTGATTGAATTTAAGCATTAAAAGCATTTATTTAAAAAATTTTAAAGCATTTTCCTTTAAATCCAGCTTTCCTTACAAGCCTTACGTATAATAGAACATTTTAAAGTTAGAAATTATACATTACAAATATTAAAGAGTAGATTTTAATAATTTTATGATAAATAAAAAAGCAAATACCTTTGAACCTCCAACAACTGCAATAGCAATAGATAATTTACGCTTCATTCCATCCGACAGATTTTCTATTGTAACATTTCTCACTTCTTGCAACTGAAGAAGATCTAATATTTCATTTATATTTGATTTTACATCTGTTGTATTCCTAAGCTAACAAATAAAATGCAAAACAAAATAATATATATATATATATATATATATATTTAAATACAGTATTTTATTAATAAAGAACATCAAATGAATATGGGGTAAAGTAAATAATAACTGCCCTCAGTCACCTCAGAAAGAATATGTAGTATAAAATAGCCATGTCTATTATTTGAATTAAACTGGTATAGTTTACATTTACATTTTTGTTACATTTTGAAAATACAAAATTAAAAAAATAAATGCAATCTTTACAATAATAGTTTAGAAATAGTGTTGCAATAGTATCAATTACAAAGCTGAATTATTTTCACTGATAACTCTGATGTGGTTTATGCTTTTTTATACATTATTGAATGGGCCATCATTTCTTTTGTTAAATCAGTAAAATCATATTTAGAAAATGTGAAAAATCCTTTGTGAACCACAGACATTCTTTTGCAACCATCATTTTCACCCTAAATCATCAAAGATGTGTATATGTGTATCTTGTCTTTAATTCTCTTGTATTCATCTTCTTTATATTTTATTAAATTCATACTTTAAATGGCATTATTATACAAGAAAGATGAAAAAATTTCTAGTAATTATCCCCTGTAAATTTATATGGTTGTGCTTCCATATGGGTCAGTTCCTGATAGCACACAAGCCCAAAACAGATATGGAATAGTCACAGTTCATAATAAATGTCTTTAATAGAATAAATATAAAAAAACAAAATTAGTACACAATAGTTATGATACCAGTTACGAAGACCAGGCTCCTGTTCTACTGAGAATTCTGATGAGTTGCATATATCAATAAAATGTAAGTATTAAACTAATGTAGTGATTCTCAAGCTGTGTGCTACAGCCAATGAACCATTATTTTAGTTATTAGTGACATGCTTACAGCATACATGGGGTGCATTTTTTCATTTCCCTGCCTAAATTGTGTATCTTGAGATTCATCTCACTAAAACTTTTTAAATAAATTATCATGATTTAAATTAATTCTGTACTTGCATGTTGTAATAACTTTGTTCATGTATTTGGAGTGGTCACATATCTTATATATGACTAGGTTAGACAACTGTTTGTTGTTCTGTGTTCATCTGAGTTTGCAAGCTCACATACCAGGAATCCTTTATTCACATGGACAATAAGGTGAATTAGTCTATTATCTCTTGATAGAGCTTCCATTTTTATTTCTTTTGAAGACAGTTTGGAAATATTAAAGTGTGACCTCAAGTACACAGAAGTAACACAGAAACAGAAAATGGATTATAAACAAACAAAATTAATAATTTTACAATGTAACTATGTACTGAATATGGATTATCAAGGCTCAGGAATACTTGGATTTTCAAAGATTTCATTCCAATAGAACATAATTTTTTTTTTAATTTGAATTACTGCAACAGTATAAAATTTCATCAATTGCTTATTGCAAGAATTTATGTAATGAAGTTAAAAAAAAATTAATTTATTAAAAATTGTATTCATGCTATGAATTTATTTGAATATATTATCATTGCATATCACTTAACTTTCTAAAACAACTTGAATGAGAATATGCCTACCAAAGTATGAAAACATTTTCATCATGTTACTTATGTTACTTTAATATATATAATAAGATATTGCCATTTTTATTAGTTGATATCTTTATTGTGACAACTGACTCTTTTGATAGTAATATTTATTATAAAATTCATCTGTTTTAACACAGAATTGATAACTTTTAAAAATTAACAAATATTAGACTATATATTGAAGAGTCTTCTTTGTCCTTGTTCACATTGCAGGAAAATAACAGTCTTACAGAGGAATTGACCTTTTATCGGAGGCTGTTTAATAATTTTTTTTATTCTACTTCTATTTGAATAAAATTAAAATGACTTTTTCTAACTATAAACTATTTTAAATATATGGGAAAAAATCCAAATTTCTGAATACACAAGAGGTTGAAATGGACTCCACAATGTTGTGGAGTCCAGTTTCAATTCCTTGTGGTGTGAGATGTAAGATTTTAAGTAATGGGTTATAACACAATAAAATCTGTACAAGTAAAATTTTATACAGAATGACTATGGAATCCTAACAAGTAACTAACACACAACCCGTGATGTTAGCTGAGGACTGAACTCCTGACAAACTCAAGTGAGATATAATAAAATTAAACAAAAACACTTAAAAATGCATACAGAATATTTTAAATAAAACCAAAGGCTTAATCTACTGCAAGGACAAAAGAAGTGGACTAAATAATTAAAACTAATTATTAATACTAATCTTAAGTCTTATATGCAAGAGGATTTTGACCAATAGTGAGTGAGAGTTAGGGACAGAAAGATAACAAAGAAGTACCCAACTTTTTGTTGGATCAAGTCCTTTTCAAACAAAGATGGGAGCATGTGTTCCAGAATTTTTTCTTCTATCAAAAACCTTAATAGAGACATTGTCTTCTTGAAAAAGAACCTCCAAATATCCAAAATATCCTACCTAGGATTCAGTCTTCTCAGACCGAAAAGATCTCTCACTGTACAATCATCACATTTCTGTTATACTGGACTAATCATCTTCTCTCTTCAGCTCTCATCCAAAAAGGTTCCTTCACTCCTTTTTAAGCTGACCATGAAACCAGTCAGACTGCTTCTTATTGGACAAAAAAGAGCCTTACACCAGAATTGGAGTAGACAAAGAAGACAGCTTAAAGATGGTAGAAGGAAACAAAAAAAAATAAGGAAAAAGAAAAATTAATGTTAGCACATATAAATTATGGTGTACAGCCACAGTAGACTCAAACCATCCTCCTCAAGGGTTGCACCAATTATTTATTAAAATTTTTGTAATAAAAATATAAGTTTTTATTATGGCTACTCAGGATCAAAACTTTCTACCACAAAAATAAAAAACAATTTTTTTTTGAAAATTATTATAAACTGAAGTCATATCATTTAAATTGGCCAATGTAGATTAATTAATATTGAAATAATGCTTTAATAAGTTATATTGTGATAAGTTATAACAATATTAAACAACATATATCATAATGAATCAGATTATCATTCTTTATACAGAAGTATGTTGTTAAAAAATTATTTAAATAGTTTTTAATACTTACACCTGCAAAAAATTTCAAATTTTCTTCTACATTGAGAGAGCTGCAAAATATATTAAACTGAGGACAAAGTCCAAGATTTTTTCGAGCTTCTGATGTTTCTGTTACAATACTTTTCCCATTAATTAAGACTGTTCCAGAGGTAGGTTTAAATATCCCTAAAATTAAAGTTTTATAGCATTTCATAAAAATTCTATTTTTATTTAATTCAACATATAAAAACGATTTCATTCTATTTAGATAGTACAGAAATTTACCATATTTACATAATTTAATATTTAAATTAATGTATAATGTAATCTTATTAGCACATAATTATGTGAATAAATTTTATTGTAATATTAAGTAGTTAATGACTGAAAATGCAATAAAATACCATATTTTCACAGAATGACCAACATGCTGATCTATCCGGGGAGACCATGAAATCAGATATTTCTGTATGGTAAAAGCTGGCAAGCTGGTTTTAAGTGAGGTAATACATCCCTCTCTAGAAGGTGCATTAAAAAAAATGAGTGATTACATTACGTGAAAACAAACAAGTTTTTATTCTAAAACTGTGAAACTGTCAGCATTACATCAAAAACTGCAATTATATGTTTAATTTCTTCAATTTGTTTTCTTTCTATAACATAAAATAATCTTGGAATTATGAAAATGCTTTTTTAACGTTTATATTATTGTTATTTGATTCAAAAATACAAAAATAAATATATTAAATTTAAGAAATTCCCTGTAATTTATCTTAACTTACATTGACTAACATTGGCTTTGTATGAAATTTAAGAGGATAATAATAATGTCAATAAGTTGTTAATTCTTTTATTGTCTTGTAAATGAAAACTCTCTTCTTGATTTTAAGTCAGTCAAATTACAATGTTATTATTTTATCATACTCAGAAGGATGTTTTCTTTAATGTTTAATTAACTAATTTTGTTAGATTTGATTAATTTTATATTTTTGTTGCAGTTTAACCAGCATGACAATAACTCCAGAGTTTCCATCATGCTGGTCTCCCCTGTTTTTAAGCAGCATGCCGGTCATTCTGTGACAATATGGTACAATTATTATTAAATACATATGATAAGATACAATCACAATTCATAAACAAATATCACAATTTTTTCAATTCTTTTCACATTCCATAGTTTTGGTAAACTACTTCCTGTGTCATTTTTATATAAACCAATATAGGATTTGCCTATATGAGAAGGTGGGTTGGAAATTCATGATGACTATGCCATCAAATAACTGTCTACCAATTATCTGCACTCTTGTGAACTAGTATTTAGTTAATATGTAGTATGAATAAGATACCTGGTCTGTGAGGAAAATGGGTTAGTATAAATATACTAACCCATTTTATTAACTTTTCAATATTTATTATCAAATAACATATTTTACTACTTATGTTTTCAAAATGACATCACACCAGTAACTCTCATTCATGCAAAAACAGTCTTCATATCTTTAAAATATGTCTTGAATAAAGTGACACAACGTATTCTTGTAAGTTATTGATTGCATGATGAATTTTTGCCGTAAGAGTTTTAATATTTCCTGGATGATCTTCATATACCAGTCTCTTCCTTCACAAAATATTGAAATTCAAAGCAAAAATTCCTGCCTATGTACTTGCTTGCATCTTGTCCATAATCATGAAAATCATTCTGTTTTTGGGCCAGACTACTTTTCCCCCTCCTATGACCCTGAAAATGTTACTTTGAATTTGTTAAAGTACACAAAAAAACTGTCTTATTTAAATTTATTTAAATAATTTATTTATTTCATTTTAAATAAATTCAAATAACAATAACATCATTACAATGTTAGTCTGCAATTTTTAATTATGTTTTAATTTATTTAATTTAAAATATATTCTCTCAATCTTAATAGTGTTTTGCCCCTGTACATCATACTTTTCCTGACAATGACCAAGTCATGCCAGTCATCTAGCTAACTCTGTTCTTCAGAAAATTCTGAATTGAAATCATGTGACTTCTGGTCCAGACCAGTTCATATGTAGTTAATTGGTGTCTCCTGTCCCTAAGCCTTCCATATCTAGTCTTGACTACCATCTATCTAACTCTGTTCTCAAGATTAACAAAGAACAGATGACAGTGGAAATTTATAGATATATAACTTGAAAACTGCAGTCCAATTAATTTTCTGTAGATAAACAGTAATTTATCAATAAATATTTAGATATAATTTGATTGGAGGATTTTATTGTTCTTGTTCAATTGTTCATATTAATTAAAATTCCTGCATTGTTTCCAATAACAATTTTTAACAACTATACCAGGCCAATAATACAAGTATTTGTTCAATTTCCGAAATTTTACTTATTAGATAATACAGTAATACCTCGACTTACGCTACCCCGACTTACGCGAACCCGGAGTTATGTGATTTTCAAATCTCGTCAATTCGTCTTTTGTTTGAGCACCACGCAACTCTTGACTACTCACTCCTCCCACACTATTGTTCAGCTTAAATGTTCGGATGTGTCGCGCAGAATCCACACATAGCTACAATTTATTTTGTGTTATTTATTTCTGTGTTTGTTA
>NW_019387835.1:0-11161 GCF_000671375.1 Centruroides sculpturatus | reverse complement strand
AAAAAGAACAAATTTTTCCAAGTGTGAAAGAGTGTGATAAGAATTCTTTTATGTTTACAAAGAATAAAAACTTGTCTACACTTTAATATTTATAACATTAAGTGAATCGAGTCTACTTTCATAATACTGTCTTACTTAAACAGAAAAGATTTTTTTTACATTTAATTTTCGTGTTGACATAAAGGAAAAGTTCAAAAGTTTTAATCACAGCTTTTCAAAGCTGTACGCTTTTTAAATACTTTGTAATATAATAATCTCATGACTGTACATTGAATAACCTATAAAATCTTTACAATTACTCATTTCGAATTTATTTTTTAAAATATTAGGAAAAATTAATGAGCTTAAAAAAAAAGGTGCCTCGGCATCTCTAGAATTGGCATACTGTTGTAAGATAATCTGAGAATTACAGTCCAACTCGTTCGATGCCCCGTCGNTCTATACGATTAAACGTTGTTATTTATCAGATAAGTTAGGCAAAATGAAATCATTCGGTTAAATAATGAAGTGAATTTGTTGAATATCTTATCAATCTTACGGAATAAAGGTATTTTTAAGCTTTTGTCTTGTGTTAATTAACAGTTATAATTGGTGTTTCACGAGTCATTTGCCAAAATCAATCGACTATTTAGTTAAAGGTGGTATATAGTCTATTTAATAACGCTTCATTAATATTAATATTAAGTAATAATGTTATAATTAAAATTCTTATGTCAGTACCTCTTGGCATTTTTGTTTGTATGAGTTGATATTTCATAATTTAGAATCTAGAAAATTTTAAAATATAATATTAATAACTTTTTTTAGAATTCTATCAAATTCTTGTTGCATCCTCTGCACACTTGGGAAATTTTCTTTATGGCAAACATATTCTTTGTCATGTCTTTTGTTGAGAAAAGTTTTAACAGTTTATTCAGAATAACAGTGACACGACATTGACACGAAAACTATTCTGTCAGTCGTTTGTAGAAGTTTTTACTTTAAACATAACAATACTTTTGAAAAGAAATATTGATGTTTTCGAAATTTCATAAACATCAGCGCTATTTTAAACTTTCTTACTTCACACAATTAAATTTATTTAAAATAAAAATGCATACAAGAATTAAAATAGAAACTGAATAAATAATTTTTAAAAAAATAGATTTTATAAAATATTTTTTAGGATTATAGAAAAAAAAATGTTTAAATAAAATTTGAGAATGATGAATTGTAAGAAAGTTACATAAGGATTACTATACTTTAAAAAGAAAGAAAAGAAAAAAAAAAGAACAAATTTTTCCAAGTGTGAAAGAGTGTGATAAGAATTCTTTTATGTTTACAAAGAATAAAAACTTGTCTACACTTTAATATTTATAACATTAAGTGAATCGAGTCTACTTTCATAATACTGTCTTACTTAAACAGAAAAGATTTTTTTTACATTTAATTTTCGTGTTGACATAAAGGAAAAGTTCAAAAGTTTTAATCACAGCTTTTCAAAGCTGTACGCTTTTTAAATACTTTGTAATATAATAATCTCATGATTGTACATTGAATAACCTATAAAATCTTTACAATTACTCATTTCGAATTTATTTTTTAAAATATTAGGAAAAATTAATGAGCTTAAAAAAAAAGGTGATAAATTGAATATTCGATCATTTAATATTATATTTTAAATGAATATGTTTTGTATTAATTCAAAAATCATCACCAGAATTACTTATTTGTACTGAAATTTGATAGTGTTTAATTGAATAGATTTATCATACGAGCTTACTAATTTTTCGTAATAAATATCTGTAATAGATCAAAAAATTAATTAAAAATAACATTTTTCAATTTAAATTTTATATAAAAAAGAAAATTAAATTATATTATTATATTCTTTCACAATGTGATATATTTTTATAATTAAAATTTGTAAATGTTTATTACTCATTTACATATTTTTGAATGGAAAAAAATTGTTTATTATTAATATCTCTAGTTACTAATTAGACAAATGAGACGATTAGAACTAATTGTTTCTATGATGAAATTAAAAAGTTCATTAGCATAGATAATGTCTGTTCTGGTAGTTTAGATATTTAAAAAAAAAATTTGACGTGTTATCCAAGGGGAGTTTCACTCGAAGTTAATGTACCGTACATGTTATGATTAAAGTTTTCCTATTTAGAGTACTCTTTAGCTACAACCAATCAGAAAATTGACACCAAAATTTGTAAACAGACTATGCAAGAGATGCAGAAAATAATTTTTCAAAAAAAAGAACTTTAGTTCAGAAACTTCCGCTAGAAGATGGTTTACAAAAAATACAGGTTTATGCCTTCGGCAGAGGTTGTTTACTGATGTAAGAAATGTTCAATGTGTGTTCCATTGTTCAGGTGTAAAATTTGAAGGCAATGAACATCTGACCCCAATTGTTCTCTAGTGATGCTTCGCACATGTAGTGCGAAGCATCACTCGAGAGCAGTTCCTTTAAGTCTGCCAAAATTGCAAGATTTCCATGATAAAATCGTATTTCAAAGCATCTATGCCAAAGGGTTCCCTAGCAGAACATTTCAACTAACTATTTTTTGCAAAATTGTTTTCCGCATCCCTTGCATAGTCTGTATACAAATTTGGGGCCAATCCTTTTATTGGTTACAGCTACAGAGTGCTTTCAATAGGAAAATTAATTATGGTCATTCTATATACGTACAATTATACCTGGTAATAAGTATGTTATTAAGCTTAATCACGAATTTTAGTTTTTAATGCATTGACAATTTATTTACTAATATTTCCATTTACTTAAATAACGTATTTTATATGTTACTGTCGTTTTCTTCCTATTAATTTTAAATATATTTATATATATTATCAGGATACGGGATTTTTTAAAAAACAACTTTATAATAAGATAAATATAACGGTTATAATTGATAGATAACGCTTCTCATCTCTTCTTTCATCACATTGTTTCCTTTAACAAAGTCTTATCTACTCATTAATGTTCCTAAAAAATTCCCTGACAATACGTTCTTTAAATTTTTTTATGCGGCATATAAGTGAGTTAAAATTGATATTAGAATAAATATAATTATTTAAAAACAAATTTTCTTATTTTTTAACTTGACAATAAATAAAATAATTAAGATTTTTCTCATCTATTACTCGGTGACTGCATTGGATTATGTTTATAATCCTAATCCTAGGGTCATCCCAAGAACGAGATTTTGGTGCATACGCAGCTGTTTCGACGTAATCCTTTCCTAAGTTATTAAAGTTTAAAACTGTAGAAGAATTTTTTAGAACACATTATATTTAATATAATTTTTAAAAAATTTATTTAAACAAAAGTAGTCTTCTTTAGAAATTTTCTATTGTCATATATCTTGCATTGAAGAAGCTCATTTACAATTGTAGTATCACGTAAAGCAATAACATTGTCGCATGACAATAAGTTAAATAATAGAGAATTTCGTGTAATCGAAGAAAAAAAAAATAGAACTGGTGTATTGAAAGAAGAAAATATTTATTGAAAAGGACGTAATAATAGCTAGATAGTAGTTCCCATGGGTTGACTAGAGACAGGAAAACATAGCAAGTGACAGAATTCCCAAATACAAATCAACTTGGTACTTATCGGTTGTATTTGCTCTCGATTGTTTTACATAAACAATAGAAAACAAATGAAATTGTTCCTGAAGTAGAAGAAAAAATGTATATACGTAAGTAGCGATAGAATTCAATACAGTAAAGGTTTATATTTAAAAAAAAAACATTTAAAAGTAATGACCTGATAATTTCGTTATATCGAAATATAAGTATTAGCTCAATTAAGTTATAATGAACAAGTTAAATTCAACTTCCTCCAAATTGAGAAATCTGATTTCAATTCAATTGAACATATTTAACATAGTTCAATTAGATTAAACAATGCTTATTATGTTAATGAATCTCAATTACTCAAAATCTATAACTAATTTTTTATGTATTTATCATTATATTTCATATTGTATTAATAAATAGTATTATATTTTACAGTGTAATTTTAAACAATCCGAAAGTATCGGGTTTTAACATATATTTTTCTCTTCTGTTCACCATACACATTTCAGTGTTTTCGACACGTCTCTAAAAAAATAAAATACTTACACTTACATAAAAGCAATTCTAAATATGAATTGTAACGTTTTTATTTTTGCCACTTCTTTCTGCACAAATAAAAACATAATTCACTATAAAACAGAAAATTATAACCAGTACCATCGCATTATGTTTTAGACAGGTGTTACTGTATTATATCTATTGATCTAAATAACTAGGAAAGAAGTTACAGGTTTTAAATAAATTTACATTTCTAAATTCTTTCTTCGTCAATATTCAATTGAATTTTACTAAGTTGTGAAATCTTGTCAGAGTAAGTTATAATGAATTAGTTAAACCTGCGACATTTTGAAGTTACGGAAACGGTTATGTAACTATCAATTCTGACATAATCAGATATTGTTACGGGTGTTTTTTGAATAATTTATCTACATTTTTTTGAATTATGTAACATTATTTGATAAAAAAAATCAATTAGGATGAATAATGCCAGTTTAGAAATGTCTATTTTAATTCAGGATTATATTTCGATTACTTAAAAAAAAAAAGCTGCCAACTACTCTTACTCGACTTTCCCAACAGTCGAAAGGAAGGCTAAAAAGTCCAACAATTTCAATTATACTAAGATATAAAAAGAGAAAAAAATATTCATTTCATAATAAATTGTAATAATTACAAGATGGCTCAAATGTCAGTTAACTGATATATATATATATATTTTTTTTTAACATTATTTTATGAATCAATTAGAATCAGCTGCATGTTACAATTCGTACTTCAATCATTTCATTGAAAGCGTTTAATCATGAATAATAATAATATGTAATTATTATTCTGTTATTATAATAATATCATGCTGCGTAAAACATTAATATGATATTGTATTAATTATGTGCAGCTGTTCCAAACCGATTTTAACCGTTCTTAAAAGTATATCTCGAGTAACTAATTTTTAAACCATCCTATTCGGATCTTTATATTTTTAATTTTGAGGATAATAAATAGATTTAGTATTCGTGTGTAAATTAAAATTCTATTTATTTAATCCAATTGAATATATTACAGTTTAAACATAATTTTAAAATAAATTAATACTATTATACAGTCATATACTTCTGAATTTCTCAATAGGTTGTTATTTAAATTCCATTTTATAAATTTCTTGACAGAACTTAATCATCTTAATACAGATATTATTAATCTACATTAAGCTTAATTAGTTTATGCATGCTCAAGAATGAAAAAGACATCAACTAGTGTGACTAGAATAGAAAAATTGAATGCACACGATAAAGAATCCATTAGTTTATCAATATATAAGAAAGACAGGAGCACCCTTGTCGATATCATTTTTTACGTTTTTGATTATCCGAAACATATTAATCTTCTCACGATCTTTCTAAACACTAACTAGACATTGAAAAATAACATTTGATATGATATAAAATAAGGAGAAAAAAAATGTCTAGAATAATATTTACGATGACTGAAACATGTCTTAACGGTTTAGAAAAGTAGACGTTTAAATTTAAATTACTTTTTTAAGTTGAAGTGATGTGACTTGCTAACACAACATTGCTTGAATTGAACGTAGATATTTCTATTTTAATAAATATTTTAATAATATAATCAAAATAATATAATTTTAAAATAAGTTTCATATTTAGGCCTTATTTTTTAAGGATCTTTTACAATTATTTCTACGACAAAAACGCATAAATACAGTAGAGCCTCGATTATCCGACTCAATTGGGGACTGGGGTTGGTCGGATAATTGAAAAGGCGGATAACCGAGGTGTCGGTTAATCGGGGGTCGGATAATCGAGGCTCTACTGTAGTAGGAAAATAACAAAAATAATTACGAAGAACAATATCAAAATGACGTGATTAAATATATTACACGTTAATTCTATGACTATGTAAAATATTTTATAAAATAATATACAATTTAATTATGTTTGATAGTTAAAGTGTGCATCATTTTTCCGGAAAAGAAGTTTGGTATTATGATGATAATAGAGAGGTTGCGGCCGAAGTTTTCATCTGTAAAACGTGAACGTCAAACGTCAAGAGCCGCTTACAAGATAGCGGCGCTCGACGTTCGACGTTCACGTTTGAGAGATGAAAACTTCGGCCGCAACCTCTCTATTTTTGGAATGCATAATGACAAAATAATGTCTAAGAAAAACATTATAGGCCTATCACAATTATAAAACGTTTACTCTTATATAAATTAGTTTATAATTTGCTAATAAATTTACTTTGAAATTTTAGAGTATATATGTAAATACTGTATAAAGAAGAACTCAGTACCAGAATAAGAAACTATGTAATATGATAATACGGAGGCAAGTGCAATAGCAGTTGTTAAAGTCGTAGCAAATTGATCCGATGACCTAGACTCTAGGACATTCATTGCAAATGGTTTCTGTAATCATACAGCCCAGAAACTAGTCGTTATTTAACAAAATCCATTATATTTACATAAAAAATATATTTATATATTTCTTTTTTTTTATTAACAGTTAAATGGTAAATATCATGCAATAATTATTTTCAATTAAACCATAACTAAATATACAGTATTTCAAAAATCAAATATTAATCATATTTACATACCCTTTCCAGTGAAGTTTTACAAAGTGGACACGAAGGTTGATGGTCTAAGCATCTATCTAAACACATTCGACAGAAACTATGACCACATGGAGTAGTTACAGGTTGCCAAAGTATTCTAAATTAATANAAAAAAAATGGAATTGAACTTTTTGTTATAGCTTATTTTTTTCATTAGCAATGATACTACATTATTATACATTTTCTCTTTAGGATTTTATTATTATTGTTTTATTTACTTACTAGTAGCCCGGGACGTCCCCTAGTGGGCATTGTTTACAAATTTCCATTAAGCACGGTTCCTTTGACTTTTTGTTCCTATCAATATGCTGTACAGCTCTGTTAAAGTCCCAATAGTAAGATTAGGTGAAGAGGTGGCGACCCCATCAAACTGTAGCCCTCTGTGCGAACAAAAAAAACAAAGGAACCATACCCCTACTCGCGACCCTTCGCGAGATATAAGCCCCTGAAATAATAAATTCCTATTACAAATATACTGAATTATTTATATTGTNTTCCCAAAAAATATATACGTATTTTGGAAATGTTGAGTCGGATTAGTCTAGAATCGATTAATTTTATGGAAGAAAATCTTTCAAACAGCCGTAGTCCGTAAACTTGAACGTGTCGGGTTGTGATTGGAAGGATTCGTAAGAAAGCGGATTCCTAGAGAATGGAACGTATCTCTATCTTATAGGGGGGTCGACTGTATTGACCAAATAATAATTTATTGCCAAATAAATAATAATAATTCATATTGTTAATTTAAATAAGAATTAAAATTGTTAATTTGAATGTTTGAAATTTGACACACGATAGGGGCGCCTCTAGTGTCCGTTATCAAACGGTTACGGGACGGACGGACGGACGGATACCCATTGAATGGGTTATATATATATAGAAGATAGATTTTTCGATACGGCATTAAGATCAACATTTTAGATATATATTTTTGTATATTTAAAATGTTTCATTCGATTTATAATTGAAAATTTTAATAGAGTTTAGAAAAAAAATCCTTTTAGCTTTTATTTCTTAAAAAATTTCAATAAAAGTACAATCATAAATTTTTCAAAATGGAAAAAATTCTTAGTAGTTATTAAATTGAAAAATAATATTAATATATAATTGCAATTATATTTCTTCTTTTTTATTTTCATATTTTATATCTTTGAAGGACGTTTCTTTCGAAAGTTATCATCCGAGACTTTCTTCCCAATTACAATTTTGTAAAGTATTTTTATTTTTTATTTGCTCTTTTGTTCCTGTTCTTTATCAAAAAATTGAAAGTTATTCAGTTTACTAATAAGACATTAAAGGAAAAATACTTCGTCTTCGAAAACAAAATAACTAAATCAATCTATATCTAGACTAAATGAAGGAAAATATCTGACCATTCCTCTGAGATTATTTTTTTCGTACCTTTCTTCACGATTACAATAACAGAAAAAAATGAGACAGAGAAAGTGCATTTTATATTAGATTATCGAAAAAAAATGTACTTCAACGTTAAAAGATGTTAATAATAAGATTTATTATAGAATAAGACAATTTATATGTCACATTTCATTTCAAAAAAAAATTTCAAAACCCGTTTATTATTTTTTCAAATTTCAGAGAAATTCATTAAATTTTCCAAAAATTTCTTTATGTTTTTGTGATGATTTATAGTATCAAGTATGTAAAATTTTTAATGATTCATTTATATAATTTCGAATATTATTCTTTATGAAGTTTTTAATGAATAAATTGAAAAATTTGCTATGAAGATTTCATTATAATTATATTAATTAATTTAAAAAATATCTATTCATATAATAATATTCAATATAGCTTCGATTAGATTTTATTTTATAATTTAACTTAAAATTATACAAAAAAAAAAATGTTAGTGTAGAATTTTTACTTTGATAATGCAATCTTAATATATACATTCGATATGGGGAAAAATTTTGTAATACAAAGATAATTAAGCAATTAATTTTGCTGGAATATTCTAATTAAATATCTATTCATTTTGTGGTTTTATTTTAAATTTTGGTTTGTCTAATTTCGAATCCATTGGACATTCTTCTCCAGTTCTCTGAAGCTCGAACTGATCTTAAAACCTCCAACGCATTTCCCTACGTCCACATCATTGATAGTAGATTGTCGCATTCTTTCTTTGTCATCTATGATGAATAGTGCTCTAAAGGCGATTCCTTCGGCTTCTTTAATACCCCGTAATCTTTGGCAATTCTACAGTTTTTGTCAGCCAACAAAGGAAAGTACTTGTCCCACTCCACCATGTTCTCGGTCGGTGCATAACTATGCACAATGACTTAAATAACTATCATTAGATCATGCCACTATTTCGCAATTTAAGCATTTAAATTCCTGTATCCTTTCGTTGAAAGTGATAATCTCTGTTAGACAAGTATAAGAGAAATCCATTGGATAGAAGATGAGAACTAAATATTTTCCTTTGTAATTTGACAACTTGATTTCCTTTTCTATGCCATTGATTACTGTAGTGCCACAAAAATCTGGAGCGGATTGATCCGAAACCGTGTAAGTTCTCTTTGTACATCTTCGTGAATCATTTCCGTTTCCCGATTTCATTCCGTTTTCCGTTTCCGTTTCCCGGTTTCCTTTCTTTGAAGCCATTCTTCATTGTTAATTCGTTATTCCAAAATAAAAAAAAAATATATATATATTAATTTATTTTTGTTGATTTTAACAATATTAAATATAACTTATTTCATAATAATTAATAATATTAATGCCTGTATAGCAATAAATTTCAGAAATGATTTTCTATATTTGAATTAAATAAATAAATAAAAACTAAATGGAAAATTTTTTCATCAATTAGTATTCAACTATATTTAATATTTTATAACAGAAACAATAATATACTTAAAGCCATTTTATCTGTTAAAAAAACTTAGCCCATTTTTATCAGTATTAATATCCCATTAACTAGTGAATTATTTGAATTAAATTTTTTAAATTTTAAAATAAAATATTAAAAAAATATATTATAGTAAGAGATTCATCAATACAAATCAGAGAATTAAGAAAGTATGATAAATACCATGATATATTGATAGTTTCCGGATGGATTACAATCTGCCAATGCCTCATCTCCGACGAACATAAGCATTATGTTACAGAAGTGTTAAATGTCTAGCGAATAAAAATTTTCTTTATGTCAAGAGAAGATTATTTATAACTACCGTTAGACTTAGATACCCAATTATTGTGAATCGCACAGACAATTTTAGAATATTTTAATATAGTAAAACGTGTGTTGTTACACAGTGTAATCTATCATAATCACAGTCTCATTATATACAATAGAATTTTACATCTATTCAATCAAGTTTGCAAAAGAATAACTTAATAATTTCTCTCGTCTAAATGAGATGCCAAGGAATAAAACGATTTCTTTAAGAAATACACATGTTTAATGGTTCGTGCTTCATTAAAATTCAACGCACCCAATTTTAGTTTTTTTTTTTGGTCTCACACAGAGAAAGATTTTCATTGTTTCAGAATAAAATCTTGAATTAATGTACAGTTCTCGAAAAACTTTATTATTAACTTTATAATTTATTGCTACAAATGTTCGAATTAGTATAAATTTATTCCATAAACATGCCTTCTACTTCTTTTTCCTAATTTTTCAAAGTTAGAATTCCCTAAAGATTGCAACTCTCATCAAAAATTGGTTTTTCAATTTCTGTTACGTTAGCCACTAAATCTAACTTATTGTAAAGTATTATCTCTAGAATAAATTAACATTAAGGAACTCTAAAAGAATTATATAAAAAAAGAAGGTAGTTATTAGAAGTTATAAATTAGTTCTTAATTCAGTTAACAATTCTTTCAAGCTATATCTCATTATTAAATGTCTGATCTATAATAAAATTATTAATTTTTTCATGTTATAATATTTTTTTTTAAATTTAAATACTAAATTACACGATGAAAGATATATTTATTTTTTAAATTTTATATTCATTTCTAAGAAATTTTAGAAAGGAAAAAATACATAGAAACAAAACAAAATAGGATTCTCGAAGAGGTGTAGAGATAAGATAAATATACTGTAATATTTACTTCAGAAAAAGTCACAATCCCCGATCAATATATCTATTTATGGTAGGTTTCACTCCAAGGATAAAGTAAAATAGTCAATCTTAGCTATTCTGTAATACGTGATATATTCAAAGAAATATTCTTCTGCTTCAGACTATTCTTTACAGATTATGTTTGAAACTGTCCTTATCATCGTAACTCTGTTTTAAAGGTGCTTCAGAAAATTGCAATATTAAAATTCGTTTACCTTTAAGATAAGGATCTAACCTAGATATTGGTACATAGTCTTGCCTTGGTTTTATTATATTTACTTATTGAAATTTTCGTAAAATTTTTTTATTACACTCAATTTAATTCAAAAATATAGTGCTTAGAATTTAAAATT
>NW_019387834.1:0-8907 GCF_000671375.1 Centruroides sculpturatus | reverse complement strand
AAATTTAAACTTTTCAAAATATAAAAAATTAGGAAGTAAAATTGTTGACGGTTTCCCTTCGATTGAAAGAAGAAGATACAATATTAACAGTTGAAGAGTGAATATTTAAACTTTTCCTGTGAATTTCATCAGCAATGTGAATTTAACAGGAAGCAGTATTGCATGTTTATTGCTTGAATGATTCTTAGATATTTGACGTTTGTATCAAGATTGTGACACTTAATTCAATATTGTCATTTCATTATTAAAACAATAACCGATAACATTCAAATTGCTGAAATTGCAGAAATTTATCATAAAGGAAACGCTGTTGAACAATATTATATTATACGCCGTATTGAATTCAATTGTATAGTACTTTCGTCCCGATTAATTCTATTGAAAATATAATTAGAGATCAATAAAATCATTTAAGTGTATTAATTCATTCATAACATAAAATTTATTATATTAGACTATACAATATACATTATCGAACGTGTAAATATACAATTAAATTTTTATGAAATTCTCCATCATTAATTTTGTTCGGGAGGAGAGAAGTAATATGTCTTCTATAGATAGAAGTTTAAATTCAATAAGATATTTTCAAGGTGAACGTAGTGTTATTTTTTATTGGATGTTTTATTGAAAGGTGAAAATCAACGTGTAACCGAGTGAGAAAATCGAAGAAGAAAGTGACTTAAAAAAGCTCACTATTTTTTTATATATATTTACTTAGAAAATCTAAATTTAAAAAGGTATATTTTGTAAAATTTAACAAGATCTTAAATCAAACTGAGCTACGTTTCATCATTCTATTGACGATTCTGTTATTTACTTAAAATTAAATTATAAAATGCCAGAGTTTTAGACAGAAATCGATAACATCATTGATTTTTTTGATAAATAATTAAATTTTTATGTCAAGCAAACGATAAATTAAAGCAGAAACAGCGATATTAATAGAATTATATCTTCTTAACTTTATTATTGTCTAGTGTAATATACTGTATAAATTTTATTAATTTAAATATTATAAAGTCAAATTTATATTATTTTATTTTTTATTAAGATACTTTATTAGCTTTAATTTGGTTTAGTTTACTTATTGAGAGTGAAAAATAAAAGTGAATATCATTATCAATTTTATTGAAGCAAACCACGTGGATAACGGAATAATTTAGTTTGGAATTTTTTTTTAAACACGAATTCCCGAAGGCATTTGCAAGTGTATTTATCTACCAATTCAACAAAAAATAAAATAAAATTTAAAAAAATGTTCACAAAAATTGATAAAAATCAATCTCTGTGAATATTTCGAATTAAAGTAACTAATTATTGTTTTTTGATCGTCATGCAAATTATGGAAACTAATGATAAATTTTATATGCATAATGACTTTTCTTGTTTGAATTTTCAGTTATTTGTGTAAAAGAATATTATTTTTCTATNCATTTATATTTATATCACGGTTAATTTTTAAACATTAATTAATTTTTACAATATAAATTAAAGGAATTCGTGTCATTCGGAGCGCTATTTATAATCAGTTATCAATAAATAATTAAACGAAGCGTTAAGACGAATTTATTTAATTACTTTTTAAAACTTAATTAATGATTTAAGTTTATTTTGAATAGTTTTAATGGAAAAAAGTGATTAACAATTACGTAAAAATCGATTTGATTGTTCAAAATCGATTATCTATCTTAACTGAAAATTGTTATTAGACGTTAACAAATTGTTAATTAGTTTTTAAAAATATTTAATTAACATTTGATGACCTACGAAAATTGTTTAGTCAATTTATTGGCCTTTAAATATTTAAATATTTCATCGATCGAATTAACTGATTTAATATTTTATATTCGGTTTATATAATGAGATTTTATTTTATTTTTTATTTTTTCTGAATTAATTTTATAATTTTTTTTGCCTTCTGGGATTTTCTAACCTTGTTTTAAAGTAGTTCTGGTTTAGAAGGGTGGGAAGGAAATGGGAATAAATGAAAGAGAATTAAAGAATGGAAGGTAAAATGGCAAGAAATTAAGTTATAAAAAAATAAGAGAGAATAAAATTAGAAAAAAGTAAAATGTAAAAAGTATCGAGAAGTGCGAAAGCGAGAAAAATGTAATGTTAAAAGCGATGAAAGGAACATCAGAAAGCGAGAGAAACAGAAAATGAAACGAAAATAAGTTTTTAAAAAAATTGCGTAAATTAAATATAAGAGAAACAATGTCAGAAAAAATGGAAAGGAAATGATAAAAATGCTTTAAAATATAAAGAAAAATTTAAATTAGAAAAGTAAAACATCATAAAATACTATGGAAAAAAATTTGTAAAACGAAATCATAATTGGAAAAACTGTGTACGTTTCACGTGAGACAATGCAAAAGAGAATGAAATGTTCCCTAACAAACAAAGAAGTGAAATAGGAAAAAAAAACAGGACTATAAAAAATTGAATGTAAAAAAGAACGTTAGGAAATAAACTAATAAAAAGCAAAAAGAGAAATAGGTAAAGATAAAAAATGTAAAAAGTAAGTTGGGCAGATTCAACTTTTGGTTTTAACAAGGCGATTTAAGTGCTTACATTAATCGATAGTAAAAAAAAAAGTTTTATGACATATTTTTTCGGATGTTTTTAGAATAACAGTACACAAAATAAACCCTCGAAGGAAAATATTCGCCATTCGAAACATGTTTTAAATATTGAAATCGAATTGGTTTGACATTTACGCTGTAAATAATATTCGATATTTTGATTGACTGAATCAATATAATGTCACAAATTAAAATAATTTAGCGAATTTATTTATTTAATATTTATTATCTAAGNTAAAGTGATTAATGCCATTGGACGTCCTAGTATTGAAAGACCTGCAGTTTTAATCGCAGCACGCTTCTAAAAATAGAAAAATGAATTTTTCACGTTTATCAGTGAAGTTGTCAAGGTGATTGTTTCCCTTTTTTTCTATTTGCTGGAGTGAAATCGTCTAATATTGAACTGCAAGCGTTGGCACACAATCTCTAGAATTTATTTGGAGATCAATGAGAATGGTTCCTTCCGTTTAATGCCAAAATTCGATTGGCTACATGCACTTATGTAATCATTTTCTCTTCTTATCGTGTTTTATCAATTTCTTTAATGTATATATGATACATTGTGATAAATATTAAAAGCGCCCTTTTACATTTTGTATTTCTGAAATAAGAGATGCAGAAACTCGTCAATAGAAAACTGTTTCCTGCGTAAAATATCGTAAACAATACATGCGAAAAGAAGAACAATTTCACTTGAAAGTCTTCATATCTACACAATGGATTATGGCTACATAACATCTACACACATACTAATTATTCAGTTTTATACGTTTATTTATTAATTATAACATCTATTAACCAAGAATCAAAATATAATCATCGAAACCATTAGACATGAAGCTAGTATTAAACAATGTTTATTTTGTTTTTACAAAGGTTGAATGCATTGATTTTCATTTTACAATGAATTATGATAGCTCTTATTATCCATAATTATCGTTAATAATTTCCATTGCTTATTAGACGAAAGGAAAGACGTGTAATTATTTTAATGTATAGTGCTTTAGAGGTTATTCGAAATGATACAGAAGATTCTTTCTTAAAATGTGGATCGCATCTTCTTTTCTAAATGATCTGCAAATTAGAAAAAGGAAATAATAAATTAGGGGAAAATATTCTTTTAATTATACGTAATGTGATTATTTATAATATATTTTTATATGCTTGACTAAACGGTATTTTTTTAAATGAAGCAAAAATTATTGATGGATACTAATTTTTGTAAAATTCTATTAATCCATTAC
This sequence comes from Centruroides sculpturatus, assembly GCF_000671375.1. Classification (NCBI taxonomy): domain Eukaryota; kingdom Metazoa; phylum Arthropoda; class Arachnida; order Scorpiones; family Buthidae; genus Centruroides; species Centruroides sculpturatus. Next base: position 5,078 of record NW_019387834.1, on the reverse strand, counting down.
GGATTTAACCAGTGTCGGACTGGTTGAACCCATAATGGGCCTTTGGATATTTAAGATCTTTTGAGCCCTGTTGGTACTAAGAAAGCCTTATATAGGTCCTCTTAGTACCTATAAACCTATATATATAGCTAAATCATATAAATATGTGTATAATGCATGTAAATAGGCCTACTTTATTATACGAAAAAAATATTTAATGCTCTTTAACACATGTTAAAAGTTGTATCAGAGATTAAAAACTCTTGTTTCGGTCTCGTGATTTTCGCTGAGATAGTGAGAAAACATCATTAGAATGGATGATTACATCTTTTGTTACTTAAAAAATAATTTAGGCGTAATTATTTATTAAAAAAATTACGATCATCGCATTAAATTTAGAGTAATTCTTTAATAATTTCGGCTATCTTTATCTCTTTTATCTTTTGCATGGCTTAATGTTGTTTTAAAGATAATGTTAATACACGTAAATTTTTAAATTATAGAATTATTTCCAATAGTTTCAGCATTGTTTTTTTTATTTCATTTTTTAAAAGTATATACTGTATATATTTTTTAAGTTATAAAACTGTGAGAAAGTTGCGAATGTTTTCAATATAGTAACACATTTATTTTCTGCATGAAACTATTTGTAAACATTATTTTTCATAATGAAATTTCTGGGAAAGTTGCAATGTTTTGTAACGATTTCATTATTTTCTTTAAAAGAAAATATGCACTTTCTTTCGTTTCACATATTGAATTTGATTAAAAATTTGCCATTTTTTAAAAATAAAATAAATAAAATCCGCTTTAAACAAACATAATAAATGATTTTTCTCACTGATTTTATATTTTAATAATAAATGAACGCATTACTTAAGTATACTTAAAAATAGGGGGGATACTATAAAACGCAATTAAGTTAAACTAAATTTATAGAATATTATAAATGATTTTTTTAAAAAAAGAATTTTTTGTAAGAAAAATTATATATAACATAATTTTTGAAAATATAAAAATTTAATAATTAAATAAATAAAAATATGTATTTTAATTATGTTGGATGCCGAGAACATTAGGAGGATGGTGAAAGGAGAAGAACGGATAAAAAGATTGGCAGAGAATATAAGGAAGAGGAGGAACAAACTAGAAAACAATACCAGATGATGAAGGGGGAAAAAATGAAATAAAAAAGTGACAAAGCTGACACGCCTGAAAATGTGTGTCGTGTTAATCTTTTTTGATGAACTCTGACAGAATTTATATTAAAACTGGTAAATAAGAGAGATTTACATTAATATTTTTCTTTTTATAAAAGTATAAATTTCATCTACAGAGGATTAACAGTTAGAACGTCATTGATCGCCGAAGCCTCACCTAGCGTTAAAGATTTGTACTAAAGAGTGTGATCAGCAAAACCGGTAGCAGTTGAATCATTGATGCAATTCATCCTACAAAGTGATTTTTATTTTCTTTTCTTTTTCATTTAAATGATTGGACGAGTTATTTTTTTCATTTGAAAAATTTAAAATTCATAAATGAAAACAGTTTTCGTCTTCGTTATTCGGCTCAAATATCTGTTTAGATAGTGAAATAGTAAATATACATCTATGATTTATTAATTTAGCAAATTAGTAAAGTCAAAACAAATTTTAGTTAAGGTATTTGCTTTTTCTTTAGGTTCAATAAAATTGATTGAATATAAATAAATTAATCAAGACAAAGGCAGAGTTTTTGCTACTTTTGTTTGTTTTAAGTATTCGAATTAGTGACGCTGTTACATTTATAATATAAGAGGATACATCTCGCAAAACTGGCTCGTATTCTAGGAAAAAAAATCAATTCTGTAATTCCCATCACGTTACTATCAATCTAAGATTTATAAATTTCTCCTTTCGGCTATAAGACTCATTTATCAGTTTTCACAGTTTCCTAAAAATATATTTCCCGTTTCTGATGCGTAAAATTTCTTCCGGTAAGAAAATAAATATATATATTTTTTTCTTCTCCATCTCTGTTACACTAAAGCTTAGTAAAAACTTTAAGATTCAATCAGACAGTTTATGTATCTCCAGGGTTACATAAATAACTCATATAAATTCAAATTAGCTGTGTTTTTATTATTATTTTTTTCGTAATTTAAATTTTTTTTTGTTTTTATTACAAATTTGCATTCTTGTTGTTTGATCACTTCTCTAGAATATTCTTCAATAGATGCAGCATTTTGTTCTGCATTAAAAGGTAAAACAAGTTAATGGATAAAGTGATTAATGCCATTGGACGTCCTAGTATTGAAAGACCTGCAGTTTTAATCGCAGCACGCTTCTAAAAATAGAAAAATGAATTTTTCACGTTTATCAGTGAAGTTGTCAAGGTGATTGTTTCCCTTTTTTTCTATTTGCTGGAGTGAAATCGTCTAATATTGAACTGCAAGCGTTGGCACACAATCTCTAGAATTTATTTGGAGATCAATGAGAATGGTTCCTTCCGTTTAATGCCAAAATTCGATTGGCTACATGCACTTATGTAATCATTTTCTCTTCTTATCGTGTTTTATCAATTTCTTTAATGTATATATGATACATTGTGATAAATATTAAAAGCGCCCTTTTACATTTTGTATTTCTGAAATAAGAGATGCAGAAACTCGTCAATAGAAAACTGTTTCCTGCGTAAAATATCGTAAACAATACATGCGAAAAGAAGAACAATTTCACTTGAAAGTCTTCATATCTACACAATGGATTATGGCTACATAACATCTACACACATACTAATTATTCAGTTTTATACGTTTATTTATTAATTATAACATCTATTAACCAAGAATCAAAATATAATCATCGAAACCATTAGACATGAAGCTAGTATTAAACAATGTTTATTTTGTTTTTACAAAGGTTGAATGCATTGATTTTCATTTTACAATGAATTATGATAGCTCTTATTATCCATAATTATCGTTAATAATTTCCATTGCTTATTAGACGAAAGGAAAGACGTGTAATTATTTTAATGTATAGTGCTTTAGAGGTTATTCGAAATGATACAGAAGATTCTTTCTTAAAATGTGGATCGCATCTTCTTTTCTAAATGATCTGCAAATTAGAAAAAGGAAATAATAAATTAGGGGAAAATATTCTTTTAATTATACGTAATGTGATTATTTATAATATATTTTTATATGCTTGACTAAACGGTATTTTTTTAAATGAAGCAAAAATTATTGATGGATACTAATTTTTGTAAAATTCTATTAATCCATTACGGATTTAACCAGTGTCGGACTGGTTGAACCCATAATGGGCCTTTGGATATTTAAGATCTTTTGAGCCCTGTTGGTACTAAGAAAGCCTTATATAGGTCCTCTTAGTACCTATAAACCTATATATATAGCTAAATCATATAAATATGTGTATAATGCATGTAAATAGGCCTACTTTATTATACGAAAAAAATATTTAATGCTCTTTAACACATGTTAAAAGTTGTATCAGAGATTAAAAACTCTTGTTTCGGTCTCGTGATTTTCGCTGAGATAGTGAGAAAACATCATTAGAATGGATGATTACATCTTTTGTTACTTAAAAAATAATTTAGGCGTAATTATTTATTAAAAAAATTACGATCATCGCATTAAATTTAGAGTAATTCTTTAATAATTTCGGCTATCTTTATCTCTTTTATCTTTTGCATGGCTTAATGTTGTTTTAAAGATAATGTTAATACACGTAGAAAGATTAAATAATTAAAAAAATGGTAATTTTAATTACATAATAATTAACATTTTATATATATTAATAGTAATTTATATTATTTATTAAATAAAAAATATGAAATTGAGAGTCGAAGTATTTTTGGTTTGTTTCTTTTTTACTTTTATTTTCCCGGCTGTTGAAGTAACAGAGGGAAAATGTTGTTGATGATATTTTGGCCCTCCGGGTTTTTTGCATTTCTCCATGTTTTAAGATGTCCTGATTCCAAAAACAGAAATGGGAGTAAAATTCTGTACGTATGGATGTGTCTATGTAGGTATTGTGTGGGTGTGTTGGTCCATATTTTGCTTCAAATTTCAGGACCCGAAGGACCAAAACTTTTGAAATCTGGCAGGAATACTTTTATATATGGGAAATTGACTTTTGGAGGTTGTAAGTTAAACGGGAGGGAAGATAGACTAGAAAAGTGTCATATCTCGAGTGGGGTCAGACATAATGATTTACTGGTACAAGTTTTTTAACTTATTAAAAATAATTATTATTGTCACTTGCATTTTTCTTAAAAGCTCATCCTTATTTCCAAAAATAAGGCTTGACCGCCTGTTCGAGTGCGGGGAAAGTCGTGTAGGAGAAGTGCCAGATTTTTTAAAAAATTATATTGGAATGTTATTTTAATTAAACACATTCTGTTAACATTTAATGCCGACATTTAAAGGTTAAATATAACGATTTTAAGCATTTTTAATTCTAAAAATAGTAGCTTAATTATGATTAATTCGAATGATCATGAGGCGCGTTGAAAAAATTTCAAAATTTACTTTTTGTTTCTTACTTTTATCTAACGTACTAGAAACTTCATGACAATTATAGAAAAGCATAAAACTAGAGTAATTTGTTCGGAATAAAACGGAAATTAAAAATAAAAAATAAAAAAAATTCGTAAAATAAATTGGAATTTTGTAATTCCGATTTAAAATGTCGTCATGACAACAAAAATAAACATCCTTCTTTAGATTCATTCATTAGTGTTTGGTTATGGGTATCGAGAGACCTTTTAAACAAGAAAACAGTCAATAAAAATCACCACTGTAAATAAATTAATGTTAGGTCATATTGTTAATTTTGAAATTTCATCGATTATTATCGGCAATTTTCTTTCAGAAAATTTTAAAAAGTGACAAAAGAGGAGGGTGGAAGGGAGGAGGAAAAAAAATTGTTAATTTCGAAACTATCCTCTTGTTATAATTATTTTTATTCATTACATATTCTTTTGTTCTAAACTTCTAAATAAAGACTGTCTTTCGTTTACAGACTGGTGAATTAATGATTATCGATTCCCTTAATCAAGAGAAGTCTCTTTGTTTGTTTTCTTTTTTATTCGTT
>NW_019387833.1:0-8991 GCF_000671375.1 Centruroides sculpturatus | reverse complement strand
TAAAAAATGTATTATATGTCATATAAATTCGTCGAATTAGCTGAACTAAATAATTTATAGTGTGCACATGGTAGACAGGAGCCTGCCTGAGTTGGGAGGGTCTATGTCTGATGAAAGGGATGAAAGGAGATACGCATGGTTCTGATATCTTTTAGCTGTTTTGTTTTTACTTTCCGGGTGTAATATATAACAGAGGGAAAGTATGGTGATCGGTCAAAAAATGATCCCCCAAGAATTTTACATTTTTGGACAGTACACCTTGAATCATCGAGAAATGCAAAAAAAAAAAAAAATTGGAGGTTTTCTGTATGTATGAATGTTAGTGTGGCGTGTATGTGGGGGGCACGATTTTGTTCAACCTTTTTGAAGCGTAATAACTCGTACTTTTTGTTAATTTTCTGAAATTTTACAGGAACGTTTCTGTATTAGGAGATTGATGCTATTAAATTTTGGTGGTTAAAAGTCGACAGGATGGGGAGATGCTCCTGTACATCATATTTTCCCTGTTAACAAGAGACTCGTGCCGGTCATCTATCTAACTCTGTTCTGGAAAAAATTTTTGAATTGAAATAACGTGTCTTCTGGTCCAAACCAGAAGCTTATATCGGGGCTATAATCAGGGCTTCCGGCTCCTAAGCTTTCCATATCTGGTCTCCAATTTCATCTGTCTGACTTTGTTCTCGAGATTAAAGAAAGATAGACAGACAACAGACAGATGCCAATGCGATTTTATAGGTCTACAATTTTTGAAAATTGCAGCTGAAATAGAAAGTGTGACAAATAAATGGCAAATAAATAAATAATAATGCCAATTAGTTAAAATGGCAAACTGTATTTTTCACAATTAAAAATATAAAAGAAAGAAAGTTTTTTTTTCAGTTCCTTTATATCCAAATTTTTTAAATTAAGGTAAACGCACCGGTAGTGGACACTTTGAACTTCAAATATGAGTAATAAGGCTGTAAATGGCTTCACTGTTCAAACATACAAATCATTCAGTAGACAAAACTTCTGTCTACTGAATGATTTGTATGTTTGAACAGTGAAGCCATCTACAACCTTATTACTCATATTTGAAGTTCAAAGTGTCCACTACTCGTGCAGTGTCCACTACCGGTGCGTTTACCTTATTTGGCTTAACATCACTGAACGTTTTAGTTGTTTTACAGATTTTTTTCAGAAGCCTTTCCTCTAATTAAAGCTCTTCTCTGCGAAGGAAGAATGTTTTATTCCTGGTGATTGCACAAGACGGAATTGAATATGACAGTTCCTTCTATAGTTTTAACTGTGTTAAATAAAAACGCATCTATTTAGCTCTTCTTAGCTTGTAAGTTCTTTCTTATTGCCATTATTAATTTGTAGACATCTATAATGGGAGAGGTTGGCAGTGAGGAATGGAGTCCGATATATTTGGGTCAAGCCACTGGTGAAAAATTCTTGAATGTTCATAACATTTACTGGAACCCGGGTCTTTAGAGTATAATGTCCCATCCCATCTTTGAGTTGTTAAAACTGTTGAACATTTACAGCTAATCCCAAGTTCGCACTCCGTTGATCACGTGGAACACTTAACTGGTGAAACACGAAAGCACTGTTTCTCATAGAAATTTCTCTTAGAAACACTTGTCTTATGCCTTCAAAGCAACATTAAAGCAGGAAACAGGAAACTTTTTACATATGTCACATAGCTTAATATCTTTTACAAAAAAACGAAAAAAGTACTTTTCTGTATATTTCAATTTTTAGCTAATTTAATTAAGAAGAAAGTTATAATTTTACAATAAAGTATTAAATATTCTCACTCTTGCAATGAAAGTTATTTACAGTTATTCTTAAAAAAGATTTTGCCGTTGTGGGTCTATTAACAGATGTTTCTACATCTACATCAGCAGCTACAGTAATGTTTTTACTTCTTGATAGTAAATTTGAAGATAACGAAAGTGCTCCAGTAATTGATTATTACTGGAGCATTACCATTACAACTTTACAACTCGATCGAGTCACTTCTTTCTGAAATTAAAAAATATACAATAATTTCTATTTTAATTAAATTTTTGTATATATATATGAATAGTAAAAAAACTTTAAAATATGCGATTTTATTTAATTTTCATGAACAAACGATTTCTAGAACTTATTTACCATGCGTTTGGCCAGGCAAAAAATAAGGACTGGGTCTAAAACCATCGGTTTCCAGAAGACAAAAGAGGTTCATCCACAACTATAAAGCTATCATTTGACGTTTTTGTAAGAAATAAATAAAATTTTCAAAAAGTACATATGAAGGAAGAAAGATACAATTAAAACTTTTGCAAAATAAATGTATATTTTTTAGTAATTACAATGAACTCTACATACGAGTATATTGTAAATATTACTGGCACTATATAGTAGATACTAAAAGAAAATATTGTTATAATTGAATTTTTAAATTATTATCTTTTTTATATTTTAAATAAATGGTAGATATTTTTAAATAGTTAGCTTGTGCTGAACATTTTACAAGTTATCAAGAGGTTTAAAAGAATATTTCACGCAGTCCACCACTAGGAGAAATCGTTTGATTTCACAAGATGATTTGCGAATATGTCAATAGTTGCTTCTGCATCCAATTCATCTAACAATTCTTTTTCAATAAATGGCAATATTTATGATTCCAAATTCTCCTCTAAGTTGCTTTATCTTTATGAACTTTAACTTAAAAAATGCACTCTCACATTGAATTGAGTTAGAGATAGTGTTGCATATGAATTTTTAAAGTCCATAAAGATTAAGTAGCCGTCGTCCATCCTCTCCTCTTCTTAAGACATCAAAAAACTTCTATCCTGATGGATTCATCGAAGCTTCTTTCGAACCACCTTGCGGACCAGGAGTGCATCGATCCGCCGATTCCGAAAAGAGACCAATTTCTACTAACTAAGGTATTTACCGACGAGCGAACGATTGTAAACTCTCTCGATGTCAGGGACTCGCGATATTAATGATAAAGATTAGTTTTTTCTATAATTGTTATACAAAATTAGCATCGACAGAGAGCGTCTTAACCAACTTCTGTATATTATTACTATGTAAATAAACGGGTGTTTTTAATTGTTAAATTTGTGGTAGCGTGCACTTCTTCCAGTTGTCTCAGACCATTTCCATCCCGGGCCCAAGCATCTACACACGCGGCCGCTCTCCAAAAACGAAAATGACTGTTTCTGTGTCTGTCCGAAAGACACAGTAGTGTCAGTCCTGACGAATTTGTCATCGTAGTCACCGCCGACTCGATGTCGACCCTTCAGTCAAGTTATGTGAAGCATGGGGACACTTCGCGCATTGTCATAGTAAAATTGAAACTCCTATTATATTTTTATGGTACTAAAAAGTTATTAACATTTTTAACATATCGTCTAATGTTTAAAGGTGCCCACTTGCCATTGGGTAAGCTGACACTCTGGCCAGTCCGCCACTGAGAACGAAGTGATTATAAAGGATGGGACCCGTCATGTTACAATTCTACCGATCACAGGATTTTGTGAAAAGTAAATACATGTATGCAAGTTAAGAAGAATTTAAGTGAAAAATTTTGCGAATCTTCTTCCTCTTCTTTATTGATTGATGGATTCGATATTGACGTAATTTAACATTCAATTTTAAAGAACATCTGTACTGAATCTCAATCAGAACCAGTTGGGGTATTCTGTTGGCTCGCCCTCTTTGAACTTCAACGAATTTTAATGGGTTTGGTTTGGTTTGGTTCATTTGGTTATGGCAATACGACACGTGAGTGGTCTGACGAGGGGAATGCCTTCCGAGAGGACTTTTACGGGAAACTGGGGCCCATTTAGGTGTTACAAATATAAAGAAAACTCAAAAACTCCACGTGACCAGCCAATTGGCAAGGTTCAATCCCACGATCAACTGCCAACGTTCAGTGGTTTTATCCACTCTCTCACTGGCGGGCACGAACTTTAATGTGAATTTGACTACTCCTTAATGAAACTAGTATTTCAGACTATTGTAATTTGTCCAAATCTAGTGTTTTGTAAATGTATACTTTGAGTAATTATTATTGACAGCGCATTAACAGTGATTCGTTCTCAGTCTGAGCTTAATTTAAACGGTGCAAATAACTCCTTCAAATATAAATTTAATAAACTAAAATACAATATATTCAAAATTTGTCACGGAAAACCACTTTATAAAAATATAAATTCAGTTAAGAACGTAATAAAAAATATACATTGTAACAAAAAAGTTGGCTCCCACAATGAGATCCTTTTACAGTTGCTCTGTAGTATCCTGTGGCTAAGAAGTCAGAAACGGAAAAATCTGGTAGTTGGAATTTAACAGATGGTATGGAGTAAGATTTCTGGAAATACAAACAATTTACATGAGTAAAAATTTTTAAAATACTTTTGTAATTACCGGTTTGTTCAAATATTAACTGCTCTCAAATAGTAACAGTATCTCGTCATTATAATTGAATTACTACTCAGTAACAGAACTATTCGAATAAACCAGTATATATATTGAAAAATAAATTAATAATGCATATATTTTTTAGCACTTCTTAGGTTCTGAGCTCTTTTTCCAATACCATTATGACTTTGTCGAAAGATACAATGGATGCAATTGGCAGTGAGGAACGGAGCTTGATATATTTAGGCCAAACTACCCGTGAAAAATTATTGAGTGCTCCTGACGCTTACTCGAAATCGTCCCCACTATGATCAAGTTGTTAAAACTGTTAAACATTAATACTTGATTTCGGGCTTGCACTTCGTTTACAATTTGGAATTTTACCATTAACTTGAAGTCTAACACCAAAATCTCGCCTCGATCTATTCTTGGTAGATCGCCTTCCTCTTGCGTTGCATTATTCCATCAAACCAATGTTAAACCAAGCAAAGCAATTCGTAAACGATAAAAACAACTTTACATGTCTTCGCCATCCACTTTCATCTTGGACCTCTACATTCACGAATAAATTGCTATGAGAGATGGCCTGGTCCCAACCGTCGCTAAGCGAGCCGTCGTAAATCAAACCCAATTTCTCAAGATTTAGTATCATAATGATATGATATTCTCGGAATATATGATATGATGATCGGAATATGGAATGATATGATATGATATTCTCGGAAGAAACTTTTATATGTATAATATCTGTATTTAAATATGGAATTTTGAGTATAATTTTGAAGCGAGTTCTATTGTAGAGTGAAATTTTGTTAACTCATATTTAAAATTTCATATTTTTGATTAGAAAGTAATTTTTTATTTTAAGAAATTTTTTGACGATAAAAACTTAAAATTACATTAATTTTAAGTTGTCTTACCGCTTTAATTGGACATATGCATAGCAAATCATGTTCTTTTGCGCAATTTGTCGGAAACATTTCACATAAGTTACCTAGATTAATATGTTTTACATGAATCCAAAAAAGTATCTCTCTGTATATTTCAGCAGTTACCTAATTTAAGAAAAAAGTGATAATTTGACAATAAATTACTAAATATTCTCACTCTTATAATTGAAAGTTATAAGTGCTTTTCATTAGAAAAGGTCTTACCATTATAGGTGAATCAATAGGTCTGTCTACAACGATATCACCACCTACAGTGATGGTTCCTCTTACTGGTATTGGATTCGGAGTTAAAGAAAAACTTTTGACTTTTACTGGTGCATCATCGTTGCAACTTTCCCATTCGATTGAACTATCTCTTTTTGAAATCTAAAACGTATACAATGATTTATATTTTAATTGAATTTTCTGTATTACAGTAAGCACTGTGTAAAGAAACTGTACCGGATGCCATGAAGATGAATTGACTTTATTGGTATCATATGCATTTGCAGGTAAAATTTGGCATAAAGATGTTACTGATAGGATCAGGGTAATGTAATTCATGATGTTCTGTCTGAAAATTATCCAATTATATTATTTTTATCTCATCATATCGCAATTTTCACAACTGAAATGAAAATAACACATAATATTAATAAGTTTTTCAAGGATTTATAATTGAGTATAAATTTCTGAATTTCAATGTTCAGCTGTTTCTTGCCTGCAGAGAATATTAATATCTGTATTCAGAATAAAAAGTTAAAAGTTACCTAAGAAGCGTTCACGTTCTTGGTTAACTTTACCACACTTCAGTGTAAGTTATTCACTCTACAACATTCAACTTTCAACCTTGTAGGATTTTCTGTTCCTGGATATACGAAGAGATACGGTCTGGCAAGAAAAATACCGCCTCAAATACTGTTCTGCAAAAGATTTACCACAGTTGTTTGAACTCCACTCCTTATATCTCACACTTGTAGATAGCAGAATGGTGTCCACTAGTCCCATAATCTCTCTAGGAGCGACAAATGTGATGATCGAGCAATATCACGAAATGTGGTACTGCTATGGAAAAATCCCTAGAAAAGTCTAGTTGAATGTGATCGAGCATTATCTTGCTGAAAATGGTTGTTTGCCATGAAAGGCAACCCGTAAGGACTAGAATTTCCTGAACCTACTACTGTGTCGACCAAATCCTCGTAGCACTATTTGAACTGACCGATTGTTATACGAGATGACGTCTCGTGCCAGCTGTAGGTAGTATATCGCTGAACAGTAAAGGCGGAAATGAAGCGCTCACCATTGATTATTCATATTTTAACATGCTAATCGTCCATTCCCAACTGAAACGGGATTCTTTGCTAAATACAAGCAGTCCATGATTCTCTTTCATGGACCTTTCAAACGATAATGTTGGGGTGCAAATAGCGCGACGCGTGGTAGTATGCAAATTTTTCTCTGCTTTTGCCTACCAATGGTACAATAACATAGACGGTCCGATAGCAAACTTTGTACCTGTCTCTGGATGGTGGGGGGAGAGGTCGCTGCGCGCGGTCTGTGTATGTGATAGTAATTTTGGCTCTGTGNTGCTTAAAACAAAAAAATGTAGGATTACTTACTGAGTGTGCACCGTTCGACAACGCCATTGCTTAAGCTTGTTTTCGTCGCGGAGTGACGCATCGAACGGCAAGCATGTGCTTCCTGATAAATTATTTTTTTTGCGAAAATTTTGCTAAACTTTGAAAACATCATTAATATAAATATAATTTTTATGGCCGTTAAACAATAAATAGTTTTTAGTAGATCCGCTGCGCGTTTAAACTCAACGGCTTGTGCAATATCCGTTATTGGTCTAGATTCGACCAATCCTGTCGTGATACGAGTCGGCGATGACGTTTTACCGCGTTATACGTGTCTCTTTTAGCGTCTTTATACGAATACGGTCGCAATTTTTTCACCGTGATCTACGAATCCGCATTATATGAACCCGTTTTATAGGGGTCTACTTTATTCGTTATTCATTAAGTGACAAGCGCGCCATGTTTAATATGTATCGTTGGCTTTCGTAAAGTTCTTGATTCAGTCATGGTACCGAGACTCGTAGCTCATCAGTGGCAGAATACATAAAACCACTGAACATGGTAGTAAGGTTGTGGGCGAGCCTGGCTAATGGGCTGGTCACGTAAAGTTTTCCAGGTTTTCTTCATGTTAGTTAGTAAAGCCTCTTGAGTGTTCCTCTCACTGACTCGAATCAGGATCTTCAGAGTATTGTATTATCCTATCAAACTAATATTAAACCAAGAAAAAACTCTGGAACGATATAAACGTCTTTACCGGTTCGTCTATCTCACGTTCATCTTAGATCCGGCTTTCACGACCTAATTGTCATGGTCTAATTCTAATCGACGCTAAGCGAGCCGTCCTAAATCAAACCCAATTTCTCAAATTGCAATATCATACACTGATATTATATTTTCGGACGAAACATTCAACTGTGTAATATCACACCCGATATATAAAAAATTTGTGATTAAAATATGAAACTTTGAAATTCCATGTTAATGTATCAAATTTCCAAATTTATAATTTTGAAGCCGGTACCACTGTTCAAAATTTCATATTTTTTATTATAAAGTAATTTTATATTTTTAAATATGTTTTAAGTATATTTTAAAGTAATTTTATTTGAAGATGAAAACTAAAATTAAATTAATTCAATTTAAGTCTCACCGCTTTAATTGGACATCTGCATGGCAAATCATGTACCATTAGTGTGTCTGGGCAATATGGCGGAAACAGGTCACATATGTTACCTACATTAATTTCCTTTACATAAACCCAAGCAAGCATATTTTTGTATACTTTAACAGTTACCTAATTTAAGAAAAAAGTTATAATTTGACAATAAATTACTAAATATTTTCGCTCTTATAATTGAAAGTTATAAGTTTTTTTTTATTAGAAAATGTCTTACCTTTATAGGTGAACCTATAGGTCTGTCTACAATGATATGACCACCTAGAGAGATGGTTCCTCTTAATGGTATTGGATTCGGAAATAAAACAAGACTAGTCATTCTTACTGGTCCATCATCGTTGCAACTTTTCCATTCGATCGGGCTATCTCTTTTTGAAATCTAAAACGTATACAATAATTTATATTTTAATTGAATTTTCTGCGTGTACAGTAAAGTACTACGTAAAAAAACCTGTACCGGATGCCATGAAGATGAATTGACCTTACTGGCATCGTATGTATTTGCAGGTAAAATTTGGCATAAGGATGTGACTAATAGGATCAGAATTATGTAATTCATGATGTTCTGTCTGAAAATTATCCAATTATCATTATGTTTATTTCATCATACCATAATTTTCACAACTGAAAAGAAAATAGCGTCTAATACAATATTAATAAATAAAATTTGTAATTTGAGTAAGCTTATACTTCACTAAATTTCAATGGTCAGTTACTTCTTTTGTTGTAACGGCTTTAAAAGAGTAGTTTTAATGATACCCATTATGGATTTGACCGTAATATATCCGGAATAGAAGGCCTATAAAAATGGCCTGAAGTTTCTGATCCAGATTAAAACTCAGTTCCTCAGAGTTGCTGAAAGATGTCTGTCAGTGGCCGAGTTGCTAAAAACACTAACATG
>NW_019387832.1:6960-9506 GCF_000671375.1 Centruroides sculpturatus | reverse complement strand
ATTATAAAATATTGTTTAGTATAAAGTAAATTTTATTTAAATAGAAAATTAAAAACTGTTTTCCTTTTTGTAATTACAGAACAACCAAGAATTTCACTTCGTCTAAAACCTCAAAATAGTAAAAAAACTGGTGATATAGGATTCAGTATAACATGCAGGGCAAGAGGAAAACCAAAGCCTTCTGTGAAATGGTTTCATCGTGGAAAAGTTATATTAGATAATAGCTCTATTTATAGGATAGAAACTTTAGATAATATAGAAGATAATAATGCATATTCTGTACAAAGTACATTAATTTTTGAAGGACTAGGCCGCAAAGGAAATGCATTAAATGCTGATGATAGAGGCCTTTATATATGTGAATTTGAAAATAATGTTGGTGAACCAGCACAATCAGAGATGAATTTACGCATTGAACGTAAGTGTCATCACCACATATTCATTTAGTTAATTTAAATCATATATAATTTTGTAATTGTGTAAATATTTTAGCTATTTTATTTTTTATTTTTAGATAAACCTGGTGAGACAGAAATATTACCACGCAATCCAATAGCTATTGCGGAAAAACCATTTACTTTAACCTGTTCAGTGAGACCTCCAGGATGGCCACTTCCAGAATATTCATGGTGGAAAGAAGGTCAAGAAAAATCAGAATCTAGCCATGGTATTAATTACACCATTATTTCTGTTCATGTTAGTCATGAAGGAGATTATTTTTGTCAGCCAGAAAATGTTCTTGGACAAGGTTCTATTGGATCAGTTTATTTAACTGTACATGGTAAGTTTTAAATTAGTGATTTCATTTTTTTATACAAACAGATGGTGTTATATTTTACTATTGCCTTTTGATCAGGTCTCTCCTCAAGTTTTTCAAAATTTGAACACACAAAAAACTTTTTTTTCATTAAAAGAAATAAATATATTAATCAGAAACATAAATGTAAGAATAAATTCACACACAGTAGCAAAATCAGTCTCTGCTTCTGAAAAAAAAAAAACTCAAATTTTGTCCTTCACAATGTTCTTTTTTCTTGGTTTTTATCATCTGCTTTTTTTATCCCCCTTTTGCCATTGAGTGTATCCTTTTATTCTTCCAACAGATGGAACAATTCACACAATGCAATCTTCTGTATAAATTTATTATAAATTTCTCAAAGCATGTAATATTTTGTTATTTTTATTTCTCAGTTCCACCAGGTGAGCCTCGTATTGTTCCTGCCACTCCACTCGCAAGGGAAGGTATACCTTTTGAACTTACCTGTAGCAGTCAAGGTGGAAGTCCAGATCCTGTAATTCAGTGGTATAGGGAAGGAACTGCCTTATCCAGTCCGACAAAAAATGGAGGTTCCAGAGATCATCCAACATACAATATTCTTACAATTCATCCAAGAGTAGATGATGATGGAAAGAAATACAGATGTACAGTTTGGAACAGAGCTATCAGAGAAGAAGAGAGGAGAGAAGCATCTATAAAGTTACATGTTCATTGTTAGTATCTATCTACATTATAACTATCAATTTTAATATATGCAACAAAGTAATCTTTTAGCAATATTTATCATATAATAATGAGCAAATATAAACATTATCTTTTGAGAAAAATTTAGATTCCTCCAAAGATAATATAATTGTGATAATGTGTGTTCAAACAAATGTTGATATCATTATAAACTTATTTTCAGATTCTCCCCGCTTAACTGTTGGTCCTTACAATCCATTAAATGTTATGGTTGATACTGATGCATTCATGACATGTTCTGCTGTTGCTAATCCTGCAGTTAGAATGATAAAATGGGTAAAAAATGGTCAGTTTCTTTCAAACAAACTCAATCACACAATTACTGCTGTAACACCAGAAGATAGTGGAACATATACTTGTATAGCCGATAATGGAATAGGAGAACCAACAAAAGCAGATCTAAAACTCTCAGTATTATGTAAATATTTAATTAAACTTTTATAAATTATATATATATATATATATAATTCATTATTCAGATTAATGATATTAATTATATATTTTTATAGATGGACCTAAGGTTAGTTTGTTACCAGACAAAGAAATTACACTAGGCAAATCAGTAAATGTGAAATGCAATGTAGCATCTAATCCTCCTCCACATAATCTTCAATGGCTAAAGCAAGGTGATCAATACTTTCATCAAAATGGAGATATGTTGAGGTTAACTAGTATTTCAGCAGAAGATGCAGGAAAATATACTTGTCAAGCCACGACAACATTGAGACCATCTGGTACAACCATACAAAAAGAAGTAACTAGCAATGCTACAATTTTGATTTATGTTAGGCGTAAGTATATATTTATTTAAAAATAATACAAAAGACATACATAAATACTAATCTGTATTGTTAAATATTTTTTAACATCTAAACTTCTTTTCAACATAATTCAGAAGAAGGATAAAACTTCTATCTCTAAATAAATGCACAAGTTATTCACACACACACACACAAACATTTTTTTGCTGGCATTACACTAGCAAGTCATTGAATTAGCCCATCTGATGGGTCGGACTTAATTA
>NW_019387832.1:0-3736 GCF_000671375.1 Centruroides sculpturatus | reverse complement strand
ACAGTGGTACCTCAGGATACGAAATTAATCCGTTCCGAAACTGAGATCGTATCATGAAAATGTCGTAAGGTGGATCATCTTTTCCCATACGATTACATGTAAAACCAAATAATTCGTTCCAACGCGAAAAACATACTCAAATTAAAGCCAAGTAATACATTAAAAAAAATACAATAGTTAGATAATCATATCAGTTTATAATAATTATATTTTATTAAATTTCAGGTAGAGGCACGTTCACCTGGAAGTGAAGAATGGCAATTACAAAAGTTATTCCCTTTGCAAAATTATGAAGAGGAAATAGAAATAAATCCTCCTGTTGAAGGATTTACTGATATTAGAGTTGTACTTTGTCTTCAAACCAATCATTCTTGGTGTGGTGATGAAAGATTAGTTAGTCCTCTAAGTAAGTGAATAAAAACTTCTAATTATTAGGTTTTTATTTATCATTTTGTCAAATGCAGGTTGAATTAAATTACATTACTTAAATTTTTTTTGTTTTATAACTGATGTCAGAAATGTTTAGTAATATTTAGTAATACAGTGGGTGATCGGTTAACGAACATAAAATTCGTTCCATGACTTTGTTTGTTATCCGAATTGTTCATTAACCAATTATCAATTTACCATAGGTTTTTATGGGAATTTGATTAATTTGTTCTGGAGACTCCAAAAAATAAAAAATATATACTTTTTTACTATATTTATTTATATGTAATAGTAAAAGTACATATATATGTGCAGTCTTGCATTTTTATTAGTCATGTTTTTTCTGTTTGTGGAGGTTAAAGAATCAGTCCAATGTCGATTGCTTTTCTCTTTTCTTCAGGATTTTTCGAAAGTAATTAATAGTATTGTAATTCCTAATCCCATTAACCTTATTCTGGTTTGGATGCCACTTGGATGATCGTTGTTCTGACATCCTCCCACTTATTCAAAAGATCTTTAGCAGCAGATGTCGACATTGGTCCTCTTTCGTCTTCCTCTTTTTCAAAAGAAAACACATCTCGCTGAGTTTCTTGGTATTCTTCATTTGAGAGTTCTTGGAGTTTTGTCATCAGATCAGTTTCAGGTTCCATTATGAGCTCTAAAATGCTCTTTTATTTCTCAGATGTGATTTTCATTACTCCATTAGTAGCTTGAGACTTCTTGATATAGCTTTCATAGCTAAGATTATGCCTACTGTAGACCTGTTCAAGCCATACTGCCTAGCAACATCAGACATCTTGTGCTCACTTTCTACCTTGGCTATTATCTCTTACTTGGTCTCCATGGTGAGCACAGTTCTTGACACTCCTCTTTTTAGGCTCCATAATATTATCAGTTTCTTTTTTAAATAAAAATTTCAGAAAAGCACTTGCAAAAATTCAGAGAACAGAAATGAACTAGCCCACAAAAAGTTATTTAAATGCAAGGCCCGAATGACATTTGAAATTTGGTATTAAAACATTAATGAATATCCAATGGGACAGTTAAACTTTCACCTTTCGTAAATAAACCCAGATGCAAAACTTAACAAGTGCCTGTCTGACAGTCTCACAGTCTCGCAAAGAATATAAAAAATTATTTGTCAGCAAGGTAAACAAAAAGCTGGAATTACAAGGGAGAGTTTCAAAATTTGGAGGAATATTATACTATCTGATTGGTATCGGGTTGAGCGTCAATGTTGACGTCTCCCTCGCTTTGAAAGTTTTCGAATTGTTACCTGAAGACAAGGAAAAATCAATTGGTACTTGTTATTTTCCACTGCTTCTTTTTATATTTGTTCAGTAAAGTGTTCATTGTCTGATCATAAAAAAATCCTTCACTAAAGTGTTTGTTATCTGATTTGTTCGCTATCCAAACTGTTTGTGAACCAATCACCCACTACAGTGAAATAATCAAAATGCTAAATAATTATGATATACATCATAAAATTCTATGCCCTTAAAAAAATAAATAGGTGGTGATTAATAAATTTAACATATTTTAGCAAAATATATTGTGATGATAAATTTTCCCTTTCATTATTTTACATATGACAAAAAAATTCGCATTCAATATAACATTTTATCTTTGTAAGATGGTACAAAATAATTAAATAATGAACTTGATGGTGATCAAAGATTAGTAAGACAAGAGTTAAATTTTTACATTTAAAAACTATTTCTCCCTTAAGTGCACTAAGATGCCTTTTTTCCATGCTTATAATGCATTCAGATAGTCCACAATGAAGATAANATTAATCCGTTCCGAAACTGAGATCGTATCATGAAAATGTCGTAAGGTGGATCATCTTTTCCCATACGATTACATGTAAAACCAAATAATTCGTTCCAACGCGAAAAACATACTCAAATTAAAGCCAAGTAATACATTTAAAAAAATAACTGTAGTAAGAAAAACAAATGAAAAATGCGAACTAATGTAACGTCGTATGGTGAATTTTTGTTCGTATCGTGGAGCAAAAATATGTTCAAATTTCATGTCGTATCCTGAAAATTTCGTATGCTGGGGCGTTCGTAACCTGAGGTACCACTGTATTTATAATAAAATTTTCTGTATGTTTACAATAAGTATTTTTTTTATTTTTATAGTTACTGTAGAAAAATCCAAGGAATCAAAACCAGCACTATCAACAATCAACATTGTAATCATCATTGTCATTGCAGGCTGTGTTCTTATCATTTTAATTATTAGTGTGATATGTTGTTGTTGGTGTAGAAAAGGCAAAAATGGTATGTTGCTATCTGTAAAAAAAATTTTTAAATATAGGAAGATTCTATGAATCCAGATATTTTGTGACCTGCTCATTATTTTTTCAAATATCTGAGCTAAATTTACACTGATGGATTGCTTCAGATCTTAGCAATTCATCATAAATAAATTGTATCAATTTGTGTATAGACTTTAATGTTTGTTATAAGCCATTCTGTATGAATTCTGGATTCATGTTGACTAACTATAAATTATTAGTTTATATATACCATGTATATATAATTACAACTTATTGATAACCTCTTTGTTTTTTAAATTTCAGAGAAAAAGAACTATGAAATGGAATCTGGAAGGTGATTATTTTAAAAATAATTTTTTAAGAATTAATGTAAGCTTAGAAATCATACAGTCACATAGAGTAAAACAAATATTCACAAAATCAAAAATAATTGTTGCTTAATTAAAGCTATTAAAGGCTAAAAGTATAAAAATAAACAGACACATTTAGTTTTATATTTTTAGAAGTAAACTATGATTTTCAAATAAATCGAAGACCTGTTTCTGTTTATACAGTTTAGTCTACAAAACTTGATAAATCTAAACAAAAAATAAATTTAGCTTAAAGTATATTACTTAAACCACAAAAACCTTATAATTCAGTAGGAGCATTTGGAGGAATTATGTTTTTGATCATCTTTAACCTTGTTGACTACATAGATTAATTTCTTTACAAAATAATGATTTTCATTCTATTTATTCCTATAACATAAACAGTTATAATTTAATTCTTTTGTTATTTCAGTGGCCATCCAAAAACTGTCAGTGCTCCATTTTATTCTGAAGGACTCAATAAAAGTATTGAAAATAATCTAGATCTTAAACCAAACATATATATGAGTAATATTGTGGATGGTACTCCTGGATCATTGAATAGCCATATGATGCAACAATCTAATAATGGTATTAATAATTAAAATTTTAAACATTTAATTAATATGTTATTATTTTGTATTAACATATTATTAAAATTATAGGAATG
>NW_019387831.1:989-9210 GCF_000671375.1 Centruroides sculpturatus | reverse complement strand
CAAGAGACACTCATTACTAAGGGAAAAGACATTAAAGTAGCAAACCGCTTGGTGGCAAGGGTAACAGCATAAGAAAAACGCGTACCATCGAAGATCATTACAAGTTAAAGAATTTCAAGAGCCGTCTGAATTCCAACCATTATCAATCGAAGATATTAAAAGTCCTTTGTTATTTATGGCAATTGGATATCTGTTGTGCATAGTCGGCTTAACAATGGAAATAATATACAAAAGAGTGACTAAAACTCTGACTAACAATAATCTTCATTAATATGTAATTAACGAAACTTAAGTTATTTATTAATATTATAATTATAATTATAAAACACAGGAAATAAAAGATTATTCACACTATTTTTTACAGTGAAAAGAACTAGGTATTTTTCGAATAGATATTCATTAAATCTTTATGATATTAATTAATACTATTTCTTACTAAGGTTGATATTACTTATATTTTCTCAACATATCTTAATATCTCCTTCGTTTTTTTTTTTTTATTTTAATTTTTACAAAGAGTTTTTATATTAGACGATTCCTCCTAGCAAATTCTGGCAACTAAAAGGCCAAGATATGCGAAAATGAAGTGTTATGTGTATCTGCAGTATAGTTAAACTTTGTCACGATTTTATTCATTATTGGTGTTTACAATGCTACAAAAGCTTTCTTTACTATCAAAGTTAGTTATTTTGCCATTTTATAATTAAAATGATATAAAAAATCATTAAAATTAATTATCATATTAGATATCGCGAATAGAAGGTCACTTAAGAAACTAGTTCTGGGTTTTTTAAATTTCAATTTAATATAAACACCAATGCTATATTTAAATTGAAAGAAAACTAATATGCAAAACTTGTATTAGTGGTTTGTTTTCATACTACATTTATAATAGCTTCAAATAAAATTATGATCAAGTCACTATTTGAACTGTAACGATTTTGTTTTTATGTATTATATCCACAATAGAATAAATAATATAATTTTAAAAAATGGATTAGTTTTTTATTTTAATTGACATTCATAATGTATGAGTTTATCCATAACAGTCTGTGATTGATTTGTTTTCACGTTTTAGCTGCTTATTAAATTCGTTTAATTTTATTGTGGCATCTGTTACTGTCGTGGTAGAATCGTGGCTCATCGATATTTATCAAAATATGGATGAATAGGCAATGTTCACACTTTGTCAGAATAGAATGGGCAGCGAACTCAACAGAAAGCTTTGAAACAGCGGGGAACTTAATTAGTCGACTGTCAGCCTGCCGCAGTATATATACAGCTGAGATTAGGCAGGAAAGTTGAATTTGTTGTGGTCTCTTTAAAAAGAAGTTTCAGTTGTCAAGGACAAGGAAGTATCGACTGATTTTTAAGACATCGTCTGGCAAACGAGTAGATACGTCTTGCCATCGACAAGTGGGGTTTCTCATCGTAAGGTGACTTTTCGGCATCGTAAGGCAGGATATTTGGGTTTCACCTAAGTATTGGAAGAAAACTCCAGAAGCTGAAAGGACTATGTACAGGAAAGCTAATGTACGAGGCAAGACAATCCAAGAGTCAGGATTATGACGATACAGCAATCAAGAAACTTCGGATATCTCTGACAATGTAACCCCAGGTATATCGTTTTGCCCTTTGCACTGAAATGCCGAAACGCGGAAAAAACCGGATAGTGAAGGAAAGGAAGTGGGACAAGGATGAATTAGGAGATTTGCTGAGCGTGAGCAAGGTAGGCAGGAAAGTGGAGTGTGAATCAATATTCAAAGACTTAGGTTACAAATCGAACTCGCGAGGGTCCAGAAAAAAATTTCAGTCCAACCTGAGAGAGTTGAAACGCAACATCGAACAAGAAAAGTCAGGGATGGCCTGGGTACGGTTAAAAATCGACCAGAAAAGGTCAGAAATTTCTCAAGAGATTTCTGAGATCGATTTGGGGCGGAAAACACAATATTGCAAGGCGCAGGACATCACAGACCGAATCACCACAAAAAATTTAGATGACCGGGTGCAGAATGGATGGCAAACATGTCCCGGATGGCTGGAAAAACGGAAAATGCCTTTTCAGAGCCGGGCAGACATTTACGAGTTTTCGATAGCATGACAGGGTCTGACAGCACGATAAACGGTTTCAGAGAAAGTTGCCGGGATGTGTAACGAGGACAGACAACTGTGACGCGTTTTGACAGAATGCCGAAGTAAGAAAATTTTCATAATAAAATGTAAAACTCTCTGTACAGAATCGCTTGGAAATATTGCAAGACCAAGCCGAGGGTAAAAAATACACCACCCATATGGACAAAAAAAAGGGAAAACACGTTTTTGGGGTTGTACAGAAACCTATGTAGTCTCAGAGCAGTAAATAGCGCAGAAAGTACTGAGTACGGTAGTAAAGGAATTCAGCAGGATTAGCAATGAGGCCAGACAGCACAGACTATTTGGTGTCTAGTCTTTGCTGTCCAAAGCTCAAGACAAGGCAAGAGAAATTGCGTAGTAAGACGCAGAACTGTGGGGATCAAAGCACCATAAAAAAAGGTTGATGACTGCGCACATGCAGTTCAAGCAACATTGCATAGACAGAGAGGAAAAGGAGAAAAGTCTTCTCAGGTCCACATGAAGTTGGTTCCTAGAAACCTACCAGGGACCAGAGGAGTTACTAGAACAAACATATTATGTGCTGTAGCAGATTTGTTCGAGGAAGCATGTATTGATGCTAAGCAAGAGACACTCATTACTAAGGGAAAAGACATTAAAGTAGCAAACCGCTTGGTGGCAAGGGTAACAGCATAAGAAAAACGCGTACCATCGAAGATTACGAAGTTCAAAGACAAAATGAAAGGAGTGGGTGGCAAAAACCGACTTTTGGCAATAGTGGATTCCAGAGCTAAGATCGCGATTTTTATGGAAACGAGAGGCGGAATCAAGTTATTCAGAGCTTTCTGTCACTGTATCGGCAGGGCTTTGGTAACAAGCGTGATAGGACTGTGGGAGCAAGGCCACATAGAAATGCAGGGACTTACACTCGTAACTAGTGTAGTAATATACAGTTGGTTCGGCAGGTCTTTTAAGCATGCTGCAGTACCAAAGAGCAAAAGGAAGTGTTAAGTTCAGCTCACAAAATTTTTTGTAGAGGACAATTAGGTAGCCAGAAAACAGCTGGATGCAATTGAAAAGTTTTTTCAGCCTAAAGCAAAATGTTTGAGATCGCTTTTGATGACAGCCACTTGTTCGGATCTTTTACAGATCTTGAGTTGTGCATGCTTCTCAGAGCTTATCTGCTATGACCAACGGACTAACTTTACAGAAGATTATCGCGGAAGATGATCCGAATGCTAGGGGTACGCATGAGATTTTCAACCCAGGAACACCTAAAGGATAACGAAAGTGTGGAAAGGTGGAATCAGACATTTAAAAATATGCTGAGTCACACCATAGCAGAAAACAAGAAAATTGAGACAGAGTCGTTTCCTTTCTGTTATGGGCATACAGGGAAGTACTTCATGAGAGTATCGGCATATCACGGTTCGAAATGATTTATGGGAGACCTCTGGTAGGGTCGCTAGCCATTTTAAAACAGGTATAGGCAGGATCGGTAACTCTCCCGATAGTCTGAACTTTAAAGCTACAGAATACGTAGAGAGGCTAGTTTAGAGTATCTAGACGTCAGTAAGATTAAAGCCAATCATGCAGACCTGAAGCAAAAACAGTATGCAGTTTACTACAATTTAAGGACACGACCTGAAGCGTTAGGGTGGGAGATAAGGTTTTGGTGAAAAAAATGTACCCCAAAAATAAATGTAATGAGTGTTAGGAAGGGCTCGCCATAATAGAAAGTTGAAAATGCAAAAGTAGTCATAAAGTAAAGTTGAGGACAGAAGGACAAAGTCAGTCCACGCAGATAGACTTATGAAATATCGGAAACAGATTTAAACTGTCGGTACAACATTCGATTCAGATAATAGTTTTCGGAAAATAATAGAAGCCCCTGCGACATGCCAGCCAGTCAACCACGAATGTGGAGAGAATGGTTGAGTCTCTGTAGGCCTCCTACTTTTGGTACAGAAAGAAATATGCGGCACATTAAAAGATTATCAGTCAGTGTTTCGGAATAAACCCGGAAAAAAACATAAAATTTTCCTATACGAAGTGGGGCATCAAAATGGCGCGTACCATACCAGATCCAACAAGCATTACAGGATAAGGTAAACAAAACTGTAATGAATTGCTAAGCATGGGACTGATACGGCATAGTGTATTAAAATGCACGCTTCCTGTAGTATGCATAACTTACTCAGTGGTGCAAATGCGCTATCTGGGATAGAGAGTGTTAGCAAAGCCCTAGATGCAGGAGAGAATTATCTGTCAGGGGAGCGTAGCGTGTAGCACCTCTGTGCGTTCACACGGTGTAACCTTCCAGTTGTAACGAAAAAAATACATGTCACTGCGCATACCTAATAGACATTGCTTATTGTGGTTTGTCAAACCTAATTATTTATACGGTTATATTTTTTGCAGTTATTGTGAGAGGAAGCTCATTAAACAAGCTAATGATAAATGCAGTTTGATTCTTAGTTGGAAAGGTGACATGGAGGAATTGTGGCTCATCGAGATTTGTTAAAATTCGGACTAATGAGCAATGTTCTATGTTCTGTTAAATTTGAATGGGCAGCAGACTTGTCAAAAAGCTATAAAACAGCGGGGATGCTGATTGTTCGACTGCTTGACCAATGTAACACATATATAGATTAGTTTAGGCAGGAAAGTTGAGTTTGTTGTGATCTCGTTAAAAATTTTAGTTTTTCGAAAGAAATGAATTATCGTTTGGTTCTTCACCATCTTCTGATGAACAAGTATGTATAATAAGTTTTATCTTAAAGTAATTAATAATTGTTTTTTCCTGCAAACTTGTCAAAATGTAAGAAAACGTTTAAATTTAATATTTGCTATGACGCAGGAGCAATGTCAAAGATATTTATGTCAACCATCTATTGAAAATTTTTCGAAAAAATTATAAACGACAATATTACAATTTTTTAAGTGAAATTAATGTAAGTTGTGTTAGATAAACCGACATATATTTGTTTTTTTGTATTATAATTACTATTTCCAATACTTTTTTATGAACGACATTTTTCATTCTGTTAGCCGGGGTATATATGTACAAATTTTTCGAATCGTTTACTCGAAAGCAAGCTACGTATGGATAGTTGACTGTGAGAGAAGTGGGAGTCTTTGAGGCTGATGTCACATTGTTCTAAAGTGTGTCTTTGCTGTTTGTTATTTGTAAAATTATAGGCGAATTTAATTGAAAATTGCAGTATTTTAAATTGGATTGGCAGTTCAGTAGAGATCAGTGGTATTCTGAAAATAAACACTGTGTGTCTTTTGTACTTTACAGTGAAAAGTTACGCTTCGATTATGTTATTCGATAGCTTTTTGACGATTATCCAGAAGAAAGTGTTTCGATTCTGGAGTTTCCCCAGTTATGTAATGTAGAAATTCCTGATGAGGTGCTTCCAGTGGCGGTAATCGAATTGTTCCATTCATGCAAGAGAATACTGGCGTTTTTCCACTAAGTTACTTCGCGTCGCAAGATTAGCAGATGTTATTTATTTTTCCGATTACGATGTGTTCGTGTTTATTATAATTTTCTGTCGGGTCATAGTGGAATGCTTCATTTGTTGTGTTTTACTATTTACATGTCCTCGTCCGCGCTTCTTGTGGGGTGATATTTGCATGGTTGACTTGCGTTCACAGTTTTTATTATAAGATTGTGTCACAATTTTCGATTCTTCAATTCGTTCATTTCGTTGTTCTTCGCTTTCTGTGTTTCTCACAGTGCTCATTCTCGTTCGTTGAAATCGTAAACGTGCTTCGTGCTCTTTGACTGTTTTGTTTTTTCGCTGTTCTTTTTGTTTTCGCCTTTTTGCTCCAAAACTGGCAAGAGCTCCTTCCCTTTTAAGATTGGGCATTTTATAAAATATTGTGGCGAACGTCGCCCTTTCACATCTGTACCCTTAACCGTTGTAAAGTACAAGCAACGATTTTCTGGTGTATGAGTCATCACTTCCTACAATAAATTCGAACTTACCGCACAAACACTATCGACCACCAGTTGTCTTTTTTAAGCGCGTTGTCGAAACATGTGCAGTTCCAAATACGCGAAAAAGACAATAAAATCGGTTTTGGTTACGATCTCGTTTTGTTCGTTTCTTTCACTTGCTGTGAGAAAAAGATAAAAGCAACCACAAGCAAACATCACATTGGTGAGCCGGACTAAGAACAAAATTCGACTAAGAACTACCATTGGAACCTTCATCAGGTACGTCGTTTTCTTTTTCT
This sequence comes from Centruroides sculpturatus, assembly GCF_000671375.1. NCBI lineage: Eukaryota > Metazoa > Arthropoda > Arachnida > Scorpiones > Buthidae > Centruroides > Centruroides sculpturatus. The sequence continues at coordinate 2,871 of NW_019387831.1, read as the reverse complement.
CAAGGTCAGTCGTCAGATCATGGCCGAGATTGGAGCAGTAAAAATCTNGTTCTTCGCTTATTTTTTAAAATAAAACATTCGAGGTTTTCATTTTGTTTCTGCGTACTATATTGCCACAAGACAACTTTTAACTGTAGCACGTGTAAACTAATTCGCGTTGATTTGTTTACAACTTGTTACAGTTAAGTTGATTGGTCGAATCATTATAGTCGCAAACCCAGATGCATTGTAAATAATCCCATCGTGCTTATAGACAAACGTAAACAAGTGAATATGACCTACTTCCGCTCGCCTTTCGAGTTCACTCGAAGGGTCTAACTCGAGACTACCGATTATGTGAGTCATAGTAACACGAGTGAGTTCGATGACGTCAGTTCAAGTACAACACGAAAAACTCGAGACTAAGGGCTCTGGGCGATGAATCATTTCCAGGAATTGGAAGTATATTTTTTCGTCAGATTTACAAACTTTCCAGATTGATTCCAGGTTATGTGATATGGTTAGAAATTGGATGCTCTACAATTTCAGTTTTGTTTATTAAATTAATAATTAAATTTTAGATAAGAATTTTTGAAATGTAAGAAAATCGTTATGTTATATTATGTTACAACTATTCGTAAACGTCACGGTATTATCGCTGAGATGGAAACAATGTTAAAATTATGGTGTGGTAATCAAGTAAATGTGAAAAATTGTATAATAATATACTTTGTTATACATATGTATTATCTAAGATTTTATTAAACATTTTTTCTAAATTATTGTTTTATTTAGTCTCCGACTCCAATTAAAAAATATTTATATATATTTATATGAGAAATTATACCCCAACATACGCGAATTCGAATTACGCGGATATCGCTTAGTCCCACCTATTGCGTAAGTTAGGGGTATTACTGAATTGGAGTAACCCAAGATATAGCCAAAGATTCAGCACCACAGCACTAGAGAAAACTTAAATTTGCAGACTGAAATTCTTTCGGATAACCGACTTTCGTATAAACGACGTTCTACTGTATTAATATAAGTCTTAACTTTTAATCATTTGGTGGTAACTTCAGTTTTACGTTTTTCGTGATATGTTTTATGTCCTTCAGTGACATAAGATCGCAAGTAGAACCAGTTTTTAATTGGCATTTAAAGTTATGTAGTGTTTGTATATTTGCTTGAAGTCTTTTAAGGGTAAATTTGTAACGATTTTATTTTTATGATCTATTAGACCCGTTTTGTTAGAAATCATGAAAACAATATTATAATCATTGAAGAAACAGATGCTTCTAAATTTTCAATCACGTATAGATTATGCTGAACTTTTTCTCCACAATTTATCTTTAAATAATTTTTTGTAACTACCACAAGAGGGCCAGAAGCAGTTTAATCTATATCTATATTATATACATAAAAATGGACGTTTGTATCCCTATATTCCTCTTTTTAGCCAAAACTACACATCGCACATGAATGGTGTTTGTATGTGGTAGTAGCCCCAAATCTCCATTCGTGCACTATGGTGGTGCATCCCGATAGCTATAACGATGCGGGAGATGTGAGCTTGAAAGTGGTTTAGAGTGGAAGATTTTCTATGTCGATTTTTAAAATTTTGGAATTCGAATTCGTATTCGAATTGGTTCGATTATAGAACGATTGTAAACGTTCCAGAAAATTGATCAAATTGAAAATAGTTCGTTTGACTAGACGTAAAAACTCTCTAATTAGTTTGGAAACGGGGGACCTAATTTTTACATTCTGTGAAAACAGGTAAGATTGGCTATAATGTAATTATCTTAATCTTCTCTATCGTTATTTTTTGCCCAGCGAAGCGGGTCCTTGCACCTAGATTCTAGATTGCTTAGAAAAACAGTCTTTTATATATATAAAAAAA
>NW_019387831.1:0-574 GCF_000671375.1 Centruroides sculpturatus | reverse complement strand
AATTGAATTATTTATTAGAATATATATATATATATATATATTTTATAAAAATGTACGAACAAATAAAAACCCAGCGAAGCGAAACCTTGCAGGTAGTTATCTAATAAAAAAACTGCCTGTGAAATTACAAATTTTCAACAAATACACGAAAGTTATTCATAATCATAAATATCATATTATCATATTAAGTTATTCATATATATCATAAGAATTTAATGAATATCTGTCTATTCGAAAAATTTTTAGTTTTGTCGATTGTAAATAATAGCGTATAATCTTTTATTTCCTGTGTTTTAGAACTATATTATTAAGTAGCTGCAAGGATCCGATTCGCTAGGTTTTTATTTGTTCGTACTATCTATCTATCCAGGTGCATCCTCTCTATAGAGGGTTGCAGTTGATGAACTATTCCTCTCCATGTTTTTCTATTTCAGGCTTCTCTTTAATCCTTTCCAGTCCAGTCTTTGATGTTATCTCTCCAAGTCTTACGGGGTCTTCCTCTAGGTCTTGTCCCCTCCACCAGTTCCTCAATCACCGTCTTTAGTAGTTGTCCTCCTGATCCTCTAGCCAAATG